>NW_027285117.1:0-159735 GCF_040894005.1 Engystomops pustulosus
TAACCACCATCTCCATCATCAGACATCCTACTAATCATCACTACTACCCCCATCATCATCCACACTGCCAGCTCACCATGGTAACCACCATCTCCATCATCAGACATCCTACTAATCATCACTACTACCCCCATCATCATCCACACTGCCAGCTCACCATGGTAACCACCACCTCTCATCATCAGACATCCTACTAATCATCACTACTACCCCCATCATCATCCACACTGCCAGCTCACCATGGTAACCACCATCTCCATCATCAGACATCCTACTAATCATCACTACTACCCCCATCATCATCCACACTGCCAGCTCACCATGGTAACCACCATCTCTATCATCAGACATCCTACTAATCATCACTACTACCCCCATCATCATCCACACTGCCAGCTCACCATGGTAACCACCATCTCCATCATCAGACATCCTACTAATCATCACTACTACCCCCATCATCATCCACACTGCCAGCTCACCATGGTAACCACCATCTCCATCATCAGACACTACTAATCATCCATCATCATCCCACTGCCAGCTCACCATGGTAACCACCATCTCTATAGATCCTACTAATCATCACTACTACCCCCATCATCATCCACACTGCCAGCTCACCATGGCACCACCTCCATCATCAGACATCCTACTAATCATCACTACTACCCCCATCATCATCCACACTGCCAGCTCACCATGGTAACCACCATCTCTATCATCAGACATCCTACTAATCATCACTACTACCCCCATCATCATCCACACTGCCAGCTCACCATGGTAACCACCATCGCCATCATCAGACATCCTACTAATCATCACTACTACCCCCATCATCATCCACACTGCCAGCTCACCATGGTAACCACCATCTCTATCATCAGACATCCTACTAATCATCACTACTACCCCCATCATCATCCACACTGCCAGCTCACCATGGTAACCACCACTCTCTCTATCATCAGACATCCTACTAATCATCACTACTACCCCCATCATCATCCACACTGCCAGCTCACCATGGTAACCACCACCTCACATCATCAGACATCCTACTAATCATCACTACTACCCCCATCATCATCCACACTGCCAGCTCACCATGGTAACCACCATCTCTATCATCAGACATCCTACTAATCATCACTACTACCCCCATCATCATCCACACTGCCAGCTCACCATGGTAACCACCATCTCCATCATCAGACATCCTACTAATCATCACTACTACCCCCATCATCATCCACACTGCCAGCTCACCATGGTAACCACCATCTCCATCATCAGACATCCTACTAATCATCACTACTACCCCCATCATCATCCACACTGCCAGCTCACCATGGTAACCACCATCTCCATCATCAGACATCCTACTAATCATCACTACTACCCCCATCATCATCCACACTGCCAGCTCACCATGGTAACCACCACCTCCATCATCAGACATCCTACTAATCATCACTACTACCCCCATCATCATCCACACTGCCAGCTCACCATGGTAACCACCATCTCCATCATCAGACATCCTACTAATCATCACTACTACCCCCATCATCATCCACACTGCCAGCTCACCATGGTAACCACCACCTCCATCATCAGACATCCTACTAATCATCACTACTACCCCCATCATCATCCACACTGCCAGCTCACCATGGTAACCACCATCTCCATCATCAGACATCCTACTAATCATCACTACTACCCCCATCATCATCCACACTGCCAGCTCACCATGGTAACCACCACCTCCATCATCAGACATCCTACTAATCATCACTACTACCCCCATCATCATCCACACTGCCAGCTCACCATGGTAACCACCACCTCCATCATCAGACATCCTACTAATCATCACTACTACCCCCATCATCATCCACACTGCCAGCTCACCATGGTAACCACCACCTCCATCATCAGACATCCTACTAATCATCACTACTACCCCCATCATCATCCACACTGCCAGCTCACCATGGTAACCACCATCTCCATCATCAGACATCCTACTAATCATCACTACTACCCCCATCATCATCCACACTGCCAGCTCACCATGGTAACCACCATCTCTATCATCAGACATCCTACTAATCATCACTACTACCCCCATCATCATCCACACTGCCAGCTCACCATGGTAACCACCACCTCCATCATCAGACATCCTACTAATCATCACTACTACCCCCATCATCATCCACACTGCCAGCTCACCATGGTAACCACCATCTCTATCATCAGACATCCTACTAATCATCACTACTACCCCCATCATCATCCACACTGCCAGCTCACCATGGTAACCACCACCTCCATCATCAGACATCCTACTAATCATCACTACTACCCCCATCATCATCCACACTGCCAGCTCACCATGGTAACCACCACCTCCATCATCAGACATCCTACTAATCATCACTACTACCCCCATCATCATCCACACTGCCAGCTCACCATGGTAACCACCACCTCCATCATCAGACATCCTACTAATCATCACTACTACCCCCATCATCATCCACACTGCCAGCTCACCATGGTAACCACCATCTCCATCATCAGACATCCTACTAATCATCACTACTACCCCCATCATCATCCACACTGCCAGCTCACCATGGTAACCACCACCTCCATCATCACTACTACCCCCATCATCATCCACACTGCCAGCTCACCATGGTAACCACCATCTCCATCATCAGACATCCTACTAATCATCACTACTACCCCCATCATCATCCACACTGCCAGCTCACCATGGTAACCACCACCTCCATCATCAGACATCCTACTAATCATCACTACTACCCCCATCATCATCCACACTGCCAGCTCACCATGGTAACCACCACCTCCATCATCAGACATCCTACTAATCATCACTACTACCCCCATCATCATCCACACTGCCAGCTCACCATGGTAACCACCACCTCCATCATCAGACGTCCTACTAATCATCACTACTACCCCCATCATCATCCACACTGCCAGCTCACCATGGTAACCACCACCTCCATCATCAGACATCCTACTAATCATCACTACTACCCCCATCATCATCCACACTGCCAGCTCACCATGGTAACCACCATCTCTATCATCAGACATCCTACTAATCATCACTACTACCCCCATCATCATCCACACTGCCAGCTCACCATGGTAACCACCATCTCCATCATCAGACATCCTACTAATCATCACTACTACCCCCATCATCATCCACACTGCCAGCTCACCATGGTAACCACCACCTCCATCATCAGACATCCTACTAATCATCACTACTACCCCCATCATCATCCACACTGCCAGCTCACCATGGTAACCACCACCTCCATCATCAGACATCCTACTAATCATCACTACTACCCCCATCATCATCCACACTGCCAGCTCACCATGGTAACCACCATCTCTATCATCAGACATCCTACTAATCATCACTACTACCCCCATCATCATCCACACTGCCAGCTCACCATGGTAACCACCATCTCCATCATCAGACATCCTACTAATCATCACTACTACCCCCATCATCATCCACACTGCCAGCTCACCATGGTAACCACCACCTCCATCATCAGACATCCTACTAATCATCACTACTACCCCCATCATCATCCACACTGCCAGCTCACCATGGTAACCACCACCTCCATCATCAGACATCCTACTAATCATCACTACTACCCCCATCATCATCCACACTGCCAGCTCACCATGGTAACCACCACCTCCATCATCAGACATCCTACTAATCATCACTACTACCCCCATCATCATCCACACTGCCAGCTCACCATGGTAACCACCATCTCCATCATCAGACATCCTACTAATCATCACTACTACCCCCATCATCATCCACACTGCCAGCTCACCATGGTAACCACCACCTCCATCATCAGACATCCTACTAATCATCACTACTACCCCCATCATCATCCACACTGCCAGCTCACCATGGTTACCACCACCTCCATCATCAGACATCCTACTAATCATCACTACTACCCCCATCATCATCCACACTGCCAGCTCACCAAGGTAACCACCACCTCCATCATCAGACATCCTACTAATCATCACTACTACCCCCATCATCATCCACACTGCCAGCTCACCATGGTAACCACCATCTCTATCATCAGACGTCCTACTAATCATCACTACTACCCCCATCATCATCCACACTGCCAGCTCACCATGGTAACCACCATCTCCATCATCAGACATCCTACTAATCATCACTACTACCCCCATCATCATCCACACTGCCAGCTCACCATGGTAACCACCACCTCCATCATCAGACATCCTACTAATCATCACTACTACCCCCATCATCATCCACACTGCCAGCTCACCATGGTAACCACCATCTCCATCATCAGACATCCTACTAATCATCACTACTACCCCCATCATCATCCACACTGCCAGCTCACCATGGTAACCACCATCTCTATCATCAGACATCCTACTAATCATCACTACTACCCCCATCATCATCCACACTGCCAGCTCACCATGGTAACCACCATCTCTATCATCAGACATCCTACTAATCATCACTACTACCCCCATCATCATCCACACTGCCAGCTCACCATGGTAACCACCATCTCCATCATCAGACATCCTACTAATCATCACTACTACCCCCATCATCATCCACACTGCCAGCTCACCATGGTAACCACCATCTCCATCATCAGACATCCTACTAATCATCACTACTACCCCCATCATCATCATCCACACTGCCAGCTCACCATGGTAACCACCACCTCCATCATCAGACATCCTACTAATCATCACTACTACCCCCATCATCATCCACACTGCCAGCTCACCATGGTAACCACCATCTCTATCATCAGACATCCTACTAATCATCACTACTACCCCCATCATCATCCACACTGCCAGCTCACCATGGTAACCACCATCTCCATCATCAGACATCCTACTAATCATCACTACTACCCCCATCATCATCCACACTGCCAGCTCACCATGGTAACCACCATCTCCATCATCAGACATCCTACTAATCATCACTACTACCCCCATCATCATCCACACTGCCAGCTCACCATGGTAACCACCACCTCCATCATCAGACATCCTACTAATCATCACTACTACCCCCATCATCATCCACACTGCCAGCTCACCATGGTAACCACCACCTCCATCATCAGACGTCCTACTAATCATCACTACTACCCCCATCATCATCCACACTGCCAGCTCACCAAGGTAACCACCATCTCCATCATCAGACGTCCTACTAATCATCACTACTACCCCCATCATCATCCACACTGCCAGCTCACCATGGTAACCACCACCTCCATCATCAGACGTCCTACTAATCATCACTACTACCCCCATCATCATCCACACTGCCAGCTCACCATGGTAACCACCATCTCTATCATCAGACATCCTACTAATCATCACTACTACCCCCATCATCATCTACACTGCCAGCTCACCATGGTAACCACCATCTCTATCATCAGACATCCTACTAATCATCACTACTACCCCCATCATCATCCACACTGCCAGCTCACCATGGTAACCACCATCTCCATCATCAGACATCCTACTAATCATCACTACTACCCCCATCATCATCCACACTGCCAGCTCACCATGGTAACCACCATCTCTATCATCAGACATCCTACTAATCATCACTACTACCCCCATCATCATCCACACTGCCAGCTCACCAAGGTAACCACCATCTCCATCATCAGACATCCTACTAATCATCACTACTACCCCCATCATCATCTACACTGCCAGCTCACCATGGTAACCACCACCTCCATCATCAGACATCCTACTAATCATCACTACTACCCCCATCATCATATACACTGCCAGCTCACCATGGTAACCACCATCTCTATCATCAGACGTCCTACTAATCATCACTACTACCCCCATCATCATCCACACTGCCAGCTCACCATGGTAACCACCATCTCTATCATCAGACATCCTACTAATCATCACTACTACCCCCATCATCCACACTGCCAGCTCAC
The DNA here is from genome assembly GCF_040894005.1 of Engystomops pustulosus. Taxonomy (NCBI): domain Eukaryota; kingdom Metazoa; phylum Chordata; class Amphibia; order Anura; family Leptodactylidae; genus Engystomops; species Engystomops pustulosus. The sequence goes on from NW_027285117.1 coordinate 6,114, forward strand.
CATGGTAACCACCACCTCCATCATCAGACATCCTACTAATCATCACTACTACCCCCATCATCATCCACACTGCCAGCTCACCATGGTAACCACCATCTCTATCATCAGACATCCTACTAATCATCACTACTACCCCCATCATCATCCACACTGCCAGCTCACCATGGTAACCACCACCTCCATCATTACTACTACCCCCATCATCATCCACACTGCCAGCTCACCATGGTAACCACCATCTCTATCATCAGACATCCTACTAATCATCACTACTACCCCCATCATCATCCACACTGCCAGCTCACCATGGTAACCACCACCTCCATCATCAGACATCCTACTAATCATCACTACTACCCCCATCATCATCCACACTGCCAGCTCACCATGGTAACCACCATCTCTATCATCAGACATCCTACTAATCATCACTACTACCCCCATCATCATCCACACTGCCAGCTCACCATGGTAACCACCATCTCTATCATCAGACATCCTACTAATCATCACTACTACCCCCATCATCATCCACACTGCCAGCTCACCATGGTAACCACCATCGCCATCATCAGACATCCTACTAATCATCACTACTACCCCCATCATCATCCACACTGCCAGCTCACCATGGTAACCACCATCTCCATCATCACTACTACCCCCATCATCATCCACACTGCCAGCTCACCATGGTAACCACCACCTCCATCATCAGACATCCTACTAATCATCACTACTACCCCCATCATCATCCACACTGCCAGCTCACCATGGTAACCACCATCTCTATCATCAGACATCCTACTAATCATCACTACTACCCCCATCATCATCCACACTGCCAGCTCACCATGGTAACCACCATCTCCATCATCACTACTACCCCCATCATCATCCACACTGCCAGCTCACCATGGTAACCACCACCTCCATCATCAGACATCCTACTAATCATCACTACTACCCCCATCATCATCCACACTGCCAGCTCACCATGGTAACCACCATCTCTATCATCAGACATCCTACTAATCATCACTACTACCCCCATCATCATCCACACTGCCAGCTCACCATGGTAACCACCATATCCATCATCAGACATCCTACTAATCATCACTACTACCCCCATCATCATCCACACTGCCAGCTCACCATGGTAACCACCACCTCCATCATCAGACATCCTACTAATCATCACTACTACCCCCATCATCATCCACACTGCCAGCTCACCATGGTAACCACCACCTCCATCATCAGACGTCCTACTAATCATCACTACTACCCCCATCATCATCCACACTGCCAGCTCACCATGGTAACCACCACCTCCATCATCAGACATCCTACTAATCATCACTACTACCCCCATCATCATCCACACTGCCAGCTCACCATGGTAACCACCATCTCCATCATCAGACATCCTACTAATCATCACTACTACCCCCATCATCATCCACACTGCCAGCTCACCATGGTAACCACCATCTCTATCATCAGACATCCTACTAATCATCACTACTACCCCCATCATCATCTACACTGCCAGCTCACCATGGTAACCACCATCTCTATCATCAGACATCCTACTAATCATCACTACTACCCCCATCATCATCCACACTGCCAGCTCACCAAGGTAACCACCATCTCCATCATCAGACATCCTACTAATCATCACTACTACCCCCATCATCATCTACACTGCCAGCTCACCATGGTAACCACCACCTCCATCATCAGACATCCTACTAATCATCACTACTACCCCCATCATCATCCACACTGCCAGCTCACCATGGTAACCACCACCTCCATCATTACTACTACCCCCATCATCATCCACACTGCCAGCTCACCATGGTAACCACCATCTCTATCATCAGACATCCTACTAATCATCACTACTACCCCCATCATCATCCACACTGCCAGCTCACCATGGTAACCACCACCTCCATCATCAGACATCCTACTAATCATCACTACTACCCCCATCATCATCCACACTGCCAGCTCACCATGGTAACCACCATCTCCATCATCAGACGTCCTACTAATCATCACTACTACCCCCATCATCATCCACACTGCCAGCTCACCATGGTAACCACCATCTCTATCATCAGACATCCTACTAATCATCACTACTACCCCCATCATCATCCACACTGCCAGCTCACCATGGTAACCACCATCGCCATCATCAGACATCCTACTAATCATCACTACTACCCCCATCATCATCCACACTGCCAGCTCACCATGGTAACCACCATCTCCATCATCACTACTACCCCCATCATCATCCACACTGCCAGCTCACCATGTTAACCACCACCTCCATCATCAGACATCCTACTAATCATCACTACTACCCCCATCATCATCCACACTGCCAGCTCACCATGGTAACCACCATCTCTATCATCAGACATCCTACTAATCATCACTACTACCCCCATCATCATCCACACTGCCAGCTCACCATGGTAACCACCATCTCTATCATCAGACATCCTACTAATCATCACTACTACCCCCATCATCATCCACACTGCCAGCTCACCATGGTAACCACCATCGCCATCATCAGACATCCTACTAATCATCACTACTACCCCCATCATCATCCACACTGCCAGCTCACCATGGTAACCACCATCTCCATCATCACTACTACCCCCATCATCATCCACACTGCCAGCTCACCATGGTAACCACCACCTCCATCATCAGACATCCTACTAATCATCACTACTACCCCCATCATCATCCACACTGCCAGCTCACCATGGTAACCACCATCTCCATCATCAGACATCCTACTAATCATCACTACTACCCCCATCATCATCCACACTGCCAGCTCACCATGGTAACCACCATCTCCATCATCAGACATCCTACTAATCATCACTACTACCCCCATCATCATCCACACTGCCAGCTCACCATGGTAACCACTATCTCCATCATCAGACATCCTACTAATCATCACTACTACCCCCATCATCATCCACACTGCCAGCTCACCATGGTAACCACCATCTCCATCATCAGACGTCCTACTAATCATCACTACTACCCCCATCATCATCCACACTGCCAGCTCACCATGGTAACCACCATCTCTATCATCAGACATCCTACTAATCATCACTACTACCCCCATCATCATCCACACTGCCAGCTCACCATGGTAAACACCATCTCCATCATCAGACATCCTACTAATCATCACTACTACCCCCATCATCATCCACACTGCCAGCTCACCATGGTAACCACCATCTCCATCATCAGACATCCTACTAATCATCACTACTACCCCCATCATCATCCACACTGCCAGCTCACCATGGTAACCACCACCTCCATCATCAGACATCCTACTAATCATCACTACTACCCCCATCATCATCCACACTGCCAGCTCACCATGGTAACCACCATCTCCATCATCAGACGTCCTACTAATCATCACTACTACCCCCATCATCATCCACACTGCCAGCTCACCATGGTAACCACCATCTCCATCATCAGACATCCTACTAATCATCACTACTACCCCCATCATCATCCACACTGCCAGCTCACCATGGTAACCACCACCTCCATCATCAGACATCCTACTAATCATCACTACTACCCCCATCATCATCCACACTGCCAGCTCACCATGGTAACCACCACCTCCATCATCAGACATCCTACTAATCATCACTACTACCACCATCATCATCCACACTGCCAGCTCACCATGGTAACCACCACCTCCATCATCAGACATCCTACTAATCATCACTACTACCCCCATCATCATCCACACTGCCAGCTCACCATGGTAACCACCATCTCCATCATCAGACATCCTACTAATCATCACTACTACCCCCATCATCATCTACACTGCCAGCTCACCATGGTAACCACCATCTCCATCATCAGACATCCTACTAATCATCACTACTACCCCCATCATCATCCACACTGCCAGCTCACCATGGTAACCACCACCTCCATCATCAGACATCCTACTAATCATCACTACTACCACCATCATCATCCACACTGCCAGCTCACCATGGTAACCACCACCTCCATCATCACTACTACCCCCATCATCATCCACACTGCCAGCTCACCATGGTAACCACCACCTCCATCATCAGACATCCTACTAATCATCACTACTACCCCCATCATCATCCACACTGCCAGCTCACCATGGTAACCACCATCTCCATCATCAGACATCCTACTAATCATCACTACTACCCCCATCATCATCCACACTGCCAGCTCACCATGGTAACCACCATCTCTATCATCAGACATCCTACTAATCATCACTACTACCCCCATCATCATCCACACTGCCAGCTCACCATGGTAACCACCATCTCTATCATCAGACATCCTACTAATCATCACTACTACCCCCATCATCATCCACACTGCCAGCTCACCATGGTAACCACCACCTCCATCATCAGACATCCTACTAATCATCACTACTACCCCCATCATCATCCACACTGCCAGCTCACCATGGTAACCACCATCTCCACCATCAGACATCCTACTAATCATCACTACTACCCCCATCATCATCCACACTGCCAGCTCACCATGGTAACCACCATCTCTATCATCAGACATCCTACTAATCATCACTACTACCCCCATCATCATCCACACTGCCAGCTCACCATGGTAACCACCATCTCTATCATCAGACGTCCTACTAATCATCACTACTACCCCCATCATCATCCACACTGCCAGCTCACCATGGTAACCACCACCTCCATCATCACTACTACCCCCATCATCATCCACACTGCCAGCTCACCATGGTAACCACCATCTCTATCATCAGACATCCTACTAAACATCACTACTACCCCCATCATCATCCACACTGCCAGCTCACCATGGTAACCACCACCTCCATCATCAGACATCCTACTAATCATCACTACTACCCCCATCATCATCCACACTGCCAGCTCACCATGGTAACCACCATCTCCATCATCAGACATCCTACTAATCATCACTACTACCCCCATCATCATCCACACTGCCAGCTCACCATGGTAACCACCATCTCTATCATCAGACATCCTACTAATCATCACTACTACCCCCATCATCATCTACACTGCCAGCTCACCATGGTAACCACCATCTCTATCATCAGACATCCTACTAATCATCACTACTACCCCCATCATCATCCACACTGCCAGCTCACCATGGTAACCACCATCTCTATCATCAGACATCCTACTAATCATCACTACTACCCCCATCATCATCCACACTGCCAGCTCACCATGGTAACCACCATCTCCATCATCAGACATCCTACTAATCATCACTACTACCCCCATCATCATCCACACTGCCAGCTCACCATGGTAACCACCACCTCCATCATCAGACATCCTACTAATCATCACTACTACCCCCATCATCATCCACACTGCCAGCTCACCATGGTAACCACCATCGCCATCATCAGACATCCTACTAATCATCACTACTACCCCCATCATCATCCACACTGCCAGCTCACCATGGTAACCACCACCTCCATCATCAGACATCCTACTAATCATCACTACTACCCCCATCATCATCCACACTGCCAGCTCACCATGGTAACCACCACCTCCATCATCAGACATCCTACTAATCATCACTACTACCCCCATCATCATCCACACTGCCAGCTCACCATGGTAACCACCATCTCCATCATCAGACGTCCTACTAATCATCACTACTACCCCCATCATCATCCACACTGCCAGCTCACCATGGTAACCACCACCTCCATCATCAGACATCCTACTAATCATCACTACTACCCCCATCATCATCCACACTGCCAGCTCACCATGGTAACCACCACCTCCATCATCAGACATCCTACTAATCATCACTACTACCCCCATCATCATCCACACTGCCAGCTCACCATGGTAACCACCACCTCCATCATCAGACATCCTACTAATCATCACTACTACCCCCATCATCATCCACACTGCCAGCTCACCATGGTAACCACCACCTCCATCATCAGACATCCTACTAATCATCACTACTACCCCCATCATCATCCACACTGCCAGCTCACCATGGTAACCACCATCTCTATCATCAGACATCCTACTAATCATCACTACTACCCCCATCATCATCCACACTGCCAGCTCACCATGGTAACCACCACCTCCATCATCAGACATCCTACTAATCATCACTACTACCCCCATCATCATCCACACTGCCAGCTCACCATGGTTACCACCACCTCCATCATCAGACATCCTACTAATCATCACTACTACCCCCATCATCATCCACACTGCCAGCTCACCATGGTAACCACCATCTCCATCATCAGACGTCCTACTAATCATCACTACTACCCCCATCATCATCCACACTGCCAGCTCACCATGGTAACCACCATCTCTATCATCAGACATCCTACTAATCATCACTACTACCCCCATCATCATCCACACTGCCAGCTCACCATGGTAACCACCATCTCCATCATCAGACATCCTACTAATCATCACTACTACCCCCATCATCATCCACACTGCCAGCTCACCATGGTAACCACCATCTCCATCATCAGACATCCTACTAATCATCACTACTACCCCCATCATCATCCACACTGCCAGCTCACCATGGTAACCACCATCTCTATCATCAGACATCCTACTAATCATCACTACTACCCCCATCATCATCCACACTGCCAGCTCACCATGGTAACCACCATCTCCATCATCAGACATCCTACTAATCATCACTACTACCCCCATCATCATCCACACTGCCAGCTCACCATGGTAACCACCACCTCCATCATCAGACATCCTACTAATCATCACTACTACCCCCATCATCATCCACACTGCCAGCTCACCATGGTAACCACCATCTCTATCATCAGACATCCTACTAATCATCACTACTACCCCCATCATCATCCACACTGCCAGCTCACCATGGTAACCACCATCTCCATCATCAGACATCCTACTAATCATCACTACTACCCCCATCATCATCCACACTGCCAGCTCACCATGGTAACCACCATCTCCATCATCAGACATCCTACTAATCATCACTACTACCCCCATCATCATCCACACTGCCAGCTCACCATGGTAACCACCATCTCTATCATCAGACATCCTACTAATCATCACTACTACCCCCATCATCATCCACACTGCCAGCTCACCATGGTAACCACCATCTCCATCATCAGACATCCTACTAATCATCACTACTACCCCCATCATCATCCACACTGCCAGCTCACCATGGTAACCACCACCTCCATCATCAGACATCCTACTAATCATCACTACTACCCCCATCATCATCCACACTGCCAGCTCACCATGGTAACCACCATCTCTATCATCAGACATCCTACTAATCATCACTACTACCCCCATCATCATCCACACTGCCAGCTCACCATGGTAACCACCATCTCCATCATCAGACATCCTACTAATCATCACTACTACCCCCATCATCATCCACACTGCCAGCTCACCATGGTAACCACCATCTCTATCATCAGACATCCTACTAATCATCACTACTACCCCCATCATCATCCACACTGCCAGCTCACCATGGTAACCACCACCTCCATCATCAGACATCCTACTAATCATCACTACTACCCCCATCATCATCCACACTGCCAGCTCACCATGGTAACCACCACCTCCATCATCAGACATCCTACTAATCATCACTACTACCCCCATCATCATCTACACTGCCAGCTCACCATGGTAACCACCATCTCCATCATCAGACATCCTACTAATCATCACTACTACCCCCATCATCATCTACACTGCCAGCTCACCATGGTAACCACCATCTCCATCATCAGACATCCTACTAATCATCACTACTACCCCCATCATCATCCACACTGCCAGCTCACCATGGTAACCACCACCTCCATCATCAGACATCCTACTAATCATCACTACTACCCCCATCATCATCCACACTGCCAGCTCACCATGGTAACCACCACCTCCATCATCAGACATCCTACTAATCATCACTACTACCCCCATCATCATCCACACTGCCAGCTCACCATGGTAACCACCACCTCCATCATCAGACATCCTACTAATCATCACTACTACCCCCATCATCATCCACACTGCCAGCTCACCATGGTAACCACCATCTCCATCATCAGACATCCTACTAATCATCACTACTACCCCCATCATCATCCACACTGCCAGCTCACCATGGTAACCACCATCTCCATCATCAGACATCCTACTAATCATCACTACTACCCCCATCATCATCTACACTGCCAGCTCACCATGGTAACCACCACCTCCATCATCAGACATCCTACTAATCATCACTACTACCCCCATCATCATCCACACTGCCAGCTCACCATGGTAACCACCACCTCCATCATCAGACATCCTACTAATCATCACTACTACCCCCATCATCATCCACACTGCCAGCTCACCATGGTAACCACCACCTCCATCATCAGACATCCTACTAATCATCACTACTACCCCCATCATCATCCACACTGCCAGCTCACCATGGTAACCACCATCTCCATCATCAGACATCCTACTAATCATCACTACTACCCCCATCATCATCCACACTGCCAGCTCACCATGGTAACCACCATCTCCATCATCAGACATCCTACTAATCATCACTACTACCCCCATCATCATCCACACTGCCAGCTCACCATGGTAACCACCATCTCTATCATCAGACATCCTACTAATCATCACTACTACCCCCATCATCATCCACACTGCCAGCTCACCATGGTAACCACCATCTCCATCATCAGACATCCTACTAATCATCACTACTACCCCCATCATCATCCACACTGCCAGCTCACCATGGTAACCACCACCTCCATCATCAGACATCCTACTAATCATCACTACTACCCCCATCATCATCCACACTGCCAGCTCACCATGGTAACCACCACCTCCATCATCAGACATCCTACTAATCATCACTACTACCCCCATCATCATCCACACTGCCAGCTCACCATGGTAACCACCATCTCTATCATCAGACATCCTACTAATCATCACTACTACCCCCATCATCATCCACACTGCCAGCTCACCATGGTAACCACCATCTCTATCATCAGACATCCTACTAATCATCACTACTACCCCCATCATCATCCACACTGCCAGCTCACCATGGTAACCACCATCTCCATCATCAGACGTCCTACTAATCATCACTACTACCCCCATCATCATCCACACTGCCAGCTCACCATGGTAACCACCACCTCCATCATCAGACATCCTACTAATCATCACTACTACCCCCATCATCATCCACACTGCCAGCTCACCATGGTAACCACCACCTCCATCATCAGACATCCTACTAATCATCACTACTACCCCCATCATCATCCACACTGCCAGCTCACCATGGTAACCACCACCTCCATCATCAGACATCCTACTAATCATCACTACTACCCCCATCATCATCCACACTGCCAGCTCACCATGGTAACCACCACCTCCATCATCAGACGTCCTACTAATCATCACTACTACCCCCATCATCATCCACACTGCCAGCTCACCATGGTAACCACCACCTCCATCATCAGACATCCTACTAATAATCACTACTACCCCCATCATCATCCACACTGCCAGCTCACCATGGTAACCACCATCTCCATCATCAGACGTCCTACTAATCATCACTACTACCCCCATCATCATCCACACTGCCAGCTCACCATGGTAACCACCATCTCTATCATCAGACATCCTACTAATCATCACTACTACCCCCATCATCATCCACACTGCCAGCTCACCATGGTAACCACCATCTCTATCATCAGACATCCTACTAATCATCACTACTACCCCCATCATCATCCACACTGCCAGCTCACCATGGTAACCACCACCTCCATCATCACTACTACCCCCATCATCATCTGCACTGCCAGCTCACCATGGTAACCACCATCTCTATCATCAGACGTCCTACTAATCATCACTACTACCCCCATCATCATCCACACTGCCAGCTCACCATGGTAACCACCACCTCCATCATCACTAATCACTACCCCCATCATCATCCACACTGCCAGCTCACCATGGTTACCACCACCTCCATCATCAGACATCCTACTAATCATCACTACTACCCCCATCATCATCCACACTGCCAGCTCACCATGGTAACCACCATCTCCATCATCAGACGTCCTACTAATCATCACTACTACCCCCATCATCATCCACACTGCCAGCTCACCATGGTAACCACCATCTCTATCATCAGACATCCTACTAATCATCACTACTACCCCCATCATCATCCACACTGCCAGCTCACCATGGTAACCACCATCTCCATCATCAGACATCCTACTAATCATCACTACTACCCCCATCATCATCCACACTGCCAGCTCACCATGGTAACCACTATCTCCATCATCAGACATCCTACTAATCATCACTACTACCCCCATCATCATCCACACTGCCAGCTCACCATGGTAACCACCATCTCTATCATCAGACATCCTACTAATCATCACTACTACCCCCATCATCATCCACACTGCCAGCTCACCATGGTAACCACCATCTCCATCATCAGACATCCTACTAATCATTACTACTACCCCCATCATCATCCACACTGCCAGCTCACCATGGTAACCACCACCTCCATCATCAGACATCCTACTAATCATCACTACTACCCCCATCATCATCCACACTGCCAGCTCACCATGGTAACCACCATCTCTATCATCAGACATCCTACTAATCATCACTACTACCCCCATCATCATCCACACTGCCAGCTCACCATGGTAACCACCATCTCCATCATCAGACATCCTACTAATCATCACTACTACCCCCATCATCATCCACACTGCCAGCTCACCATGGTAACCACCATCTCCATCATCAGACATCCTACTAATCATCACTACTACCCCCATCATCATCCACACTGCCAGCTCACCATGGTAACCACCATCTCTATCATCAGACATCCTACTAATCATCACTACTACCCCCATCATCATCCACACTGCCAGCTCACCATGGTAACCACCATCTCCATCATCAGACATCCTACTAATCATCACTACTACCCCCATCATCATCCACACTGCCAGCTCACCATGGTAACCACCACCTCCATCATCAGACATCCTACTAATCATCACTACTACCCCCATCATCATCCACACTGCCAGCTCACCATGGTAACCACCATCTCTATCATCAGACATCCTACTAATCATCACTACTACCCCCATCATCATCCACACTGCCAGCTCACCATGGTAACCACCATCTCCATCATCAGACATCCTACTAATCATCACTACTACCCCCATCATCATCCACACTGCCAGCTCACCATGGTTACCACCATCTCTATCATCAGACATGCTACTAATCATCACTACTACCCCCATCATCATCCACACTGCCAGCTCACCATGGTAACCACCACCTCCATCATCAGACATCCTACTAATAATCACTACTACCCCCATCATCATCCACACTGCCAGCTCACCATGGTAACCACCACCTCCATCATCAGACATCCTACTAATCATCACTACTACCCCCATCATCATCTACACTGCCAGCTCACCATGGTAACCACCATCTCCATCATCAGACATCCTACTAATCATCACTACTACCCCCATCATCATCTACACTGCCAGCTCACCATGGTAACCACCATCTCCATCATCAGACATCCTACTAATCATCACTACTACCCCCATCATCATCCACACTGCCAGCTCACCATGGTAACCACCACCTCCATCATCAGACATCCTACTAATCATCACTACTACCCCCATCATCATCCACACTGCCAGCTCACCATGGTAACCACCACCTCCATCATCAGACATCCTACTAATCATCACTACTACCCCCATCATCATCCACACTGCCAGCTCACCATGGTAACCACCACCTCCATCATCAGACATCCTACTAATCATCACTACTACCCCCATCATCATCCACACTGCCAGCTCACCATGGTAACCACCATCTCCATCATCAGACATCCTACTAATCATCACTACTACCCCCATCATCATCCACACTGCCAGCTCACCATGGTAACCACCATCTCTATCATCAGACATCCTACTAATCATCACTACTACCCCCATCATCATCTACACTGCCAGCTCACCATGGTAACCACCACCTCCATCATCAGACATCCTACTAATCATCACTACTACCCCCATCATCATCCACACTGCCAGCTCACCATGGTAACCACCACCTCCATCATCAGACATCCTACTAATCATCACTACTACCCCCATCATCATCCACACTGCCAGCTCACCATGGTAACCACCACCTCCATCATCAGACATCCTACTAATCATCACTACTACCCCCATCATCATCCACACTGCCAGCTCACCATGGTAACCACCACCTCCATCATCAGACATCCTACTAATCATCACTACTACCCCCATCATCATCCACACTGCCAGCTCACCATGGTAACCACCATCTCCATCATCAGACATCCTACTAATCATCACTACTACCCCCATCATCATCCACACTGCCAGCTCACCATGGTAACCACCATCTCTATCATCAGACATCCTACTAATCATCACTACTACCCCCATCATCATCCACACTGCCAGCTCACCATGGTAACCACCATCTCCATCATCAGACATCCTACTAATCATCACTACTACCCCCATCATCATCTACACTGCCAGCTCACCATGGTAACCACCACCTCCATCATCAGACATCCTACTAATCATCACTACTACCCCCATCATCATCCACACTGCCAGCTCACCATGGTAACCACCACCTCCATCATCAGACATCCTACTAATCATCACTACTACCCCCATCATCATCCACACTGCCAGCTCACCATGGTAACCACCATCTCTATCATCAGACATCCTACTAATCATCACTACTACCCCCATCATCATCCACACTGCCAGCTCACCATGGTAACCACCATCTCTATCATCAGACATCCTACTAATCATCACTACTACCCCCATCATCATCTACACTGCCAGCTCACCATGGTAACCACCATCTCCATCATCAGACGTCCTACTAATCATCACTACTACCCCCATCATCATCCACACTGCCAGCTCACCATGGTAACCACCACCTCCATCATCAGACATCCTACTAATCATCACTACTACCCCCATCATCATCCACACTGCCAGCTCACCATGGTAACCACCACCTCCATCATCAGACATCCTACTAATCATCACTACTACCCCCATCATCATCCACACTGCCAGCTCACCATGGTAACCACCACCTCCATCATCAGACATCCTACTAATCATCACTACTACCCCCATCATCATCCACACTGCCAGCTCACCATGGTAACCACCACCTCCATCATCAGACGTCCTACTAATCATCACTACTACCCCCATCATCATCCACACTGCCAGCTCACCATGGTAACCACCACCTCCATCATCAGACATCCTACTAATCATCACTACTACCCCCATCATCATCCACACTGCCAGCTCACCATGGTAACCACCACCTCCATCATCACTACTACTCCCATCATCATCCACACTGCCAGCTCACCATGGTAACCACCACCTCCATCATCAGACATCCTACTAATCATCACTACTACCCCCATCATCATCCACACTGCCAGCTCACCATGGTAACCACCACCTCCATCATCAGACATCCTACTAATCATCACTACTACCCCCATCATCATCCACACTGCCAGCTCACCATGGTAACCACCACCTCTATCATCAGACATCCTACTAATCATCACTACTACCCCCATCATCATCCACACTGCCAGCTCACCATGGTAACCACCATCTCCATCATCAGACATCCTACTAATCATCACTACTACCCCCATCATCATCCACACTGCCAGCTCACCATGGTAACCACCACCTCCATCATCAGACATCCTACTAATCATCACTACTACCCCCATCATCATCCACACTGCCAGCTCACCATGGTAACCACCACCTCTATCATCAGACATCCTACTAATCATCACTACTACCCCCATCATCATCCACACTGCCAGCTCACCATGGTAACCACCATCTCCATCATCAGACATCCTACTAATCATCACTACTACCCCCATCATCATCCACACTGCCAGCTCACCATGGTAACCACCATCTCCATCATCAGACATCCTACTAATCATCACTACTACCCCCATCATCATCCACACTGCCAGCTCACCATGGTAACCACCATCTCCATCATCAGACATCCTACTAATCATCACTACTACCCCCATCATCCACACTGCCAGCTCACCATGGTAACCACCATCTCCATCATCAGACATCCTACTAATCATCACTACTACCCCCATCATCATCCACACTGCCAGCTCACCATGGTAACCACCATCTCTATCATCAGACATCCTACTAATCATCACTACTACCCCCATCATCATCCACACTGCCAGCTCACCATGGTAACCACCACCTCCATCATCAGACATCCTACTAAACATCACTACTACCCCCATCATCATCCACACTGCCAGCTCACCATGGTAACCACCACCTCCATCATCAGACATCCTACTAATCATCACTACTACCCCCATCATCATCCACACTGCCAGCTCACCATGGTAACCACCATCTCCATCATCAGACATCCTACTAATCATCACTACTACCCCCATCATCATCCACACTGCCAGCTCACCATGGTAACCACCATCTCCATCATCAGACATCCTACTAATCATCACTACTACCCCATCATCATCCACACTGCCAGCTCACCATGGTAACCACCACCTCCATCATCAGACATCCTACTAATCATCACTACTACCCCCATCATCATCCACACTGCCAGCTCACCATGGTAACCACCACCTCCATCATCACTACTACCCCCATCATCATCCACACTGCCAGCTCACCATGGTAACCACCACCTCCATCATCAGACATCCTACTAATCATCACTACTACCCCCATCATCATCCACACTGCCAGCTCACCATGGTAACCACCATCTCTATCATCAGACATCCTACTAATCATCACTACTACCCCCATCATCATCCACACTGCCAGCTCACCATGGTAACCACCACCTCCATCATCACTACTACCCCCATCATCATCCACACTGCCAGCTCACCATGGTTACCACCACCTCCATCATCAGACATCCTACTAATCATCACTACTACCCCCATCATCATCCACACTGCCAGCTCACCATGGTAACCACCACCTCCATCATCAGACATCCTACTAATCATCACTACTACCACCATCATCATCCACACTGCCAGCTCACCATGGTAACCACCATCTCTATCATCAGACATCCTACTAATCATCACTACTACCCCCATCATCATCTACACTGCCAGCTCACCATGGTAACCACCACCTCCATCATCACTACTACCCCCATCATCATCCACACTGCCAGCTCACCATGGTAACCACCATCTCTATCATCAGACATCCTACTAATCATCACTACTACCCCCATCATCATCTACACTGCCAGCTCACCATGGTAACCACCACCTCCATCATCACTACTACCCCCATCATCATCCACACTGCCAGCTCACCATGGTAACCACCATCTCTATCATCAGACATCCTACTAATCATCACTACTACCCCCATCATCATCCACACTGCCAGCTCACCATGGTAACCACCACCTCCATCATCACTACTACCCCCATCATCATCTGCACTGCCAGCTCACCATGGTAACCACCACCTCCATCATCACTACTACCCCCATCATCATCCACACTGCCAGCTCACCATGGTAACCACCATCTCTATCATCAGACATCCTACTAATCATCACTACTACCCCCATCATCATCCACACTGCCAGCTCACCATGGTAACCACCACCTCCATCATCACTACTACCCCCATCATCATCTGCACTGCCAGCTCACCATGGTAACCACCACCTCCATCATCACTACTACCCCCATCATCATCCACACTGCCAGCTCACCATGGTAACCACCATCTCCATCATCAGACGTCCTACTAATCATCACTACTACCCCCATCATCATCCACACTGCCAGCTCACCATGGTAACCACCATCTCTATCATCAGACGTCCTACTAATCATCACTACTACCCCCATCATCATCCACACTGCCAGCTCACCATGGTAACCACCATCTCTATCATCAGACGTCCTACTAATCATCACTACTACCCCCATCATCATCCACACTGCCAGCTCACCATGGTAACCACCACCTCCATCATCAGACATCCTACTAATCATCACTACTACCCCCATCATCATCCACACTGCCAGCTCACCATGGTAACCACCATCTCCATCATCAGACATCCTACTAATCATCACTACTACCCCCATCATCATCCACACTGCCAGCTCACCATGGTAACCACCACCTCCATCATCAGACATCCTACTAATCATCACTACTACCCCCATCATCATCCACACTGCCAGCTCACCATGGTAACCACCATCTCCATCATCAGACATCCTACTAATCATCACTACTACCCCCATCATCATCCACACTGCCAGCTCACCATGGTAACCACCACCTCCATCATCAGACATCCTACTAATCATCACTACTACCCCCATCATCATCCACACTGCCAGCTCACCATGGTAACCACCATCTCCATCATCAGACATCCTACTAATCATCACTACTACCCCCATCATCATCCACACTGCCAGCTCACCATGGTAACCACCATCTCCATCATCAGACATCCTACTAATCATCACTACTACCCCCATCATCATCCACACTGCCAGCTCACCATGGTAACCACCATCTCCATCATCAGACATCCTACTAATCATCACTACTACCCCCATCATCATCCACACTGCCAGCTCATCATGGTAACCACCATCTCCATCATCACTACTACCCCCATCATCATCCACACTGCCAGCTCACCATGGTAACCACCACCTCCATCATCAGACATCCTACTAATCATCACTACTACCCCCATCATCATCCACACTGCCAGCTCACCATGGTAACCACCATCTCTATCATCAGACATCCTACTAATCATCACTACTACCCCCATCATCATCCACACTGCCAGCTCACCATGGTAACCACCATCTCCATCATCAGACATCCTACTAATCATCACTACTACCCCCATCATCATCCACACTGCCAGCTCACCATGGTAACCACCATCTCCATCATCAGACATCCTACTAATCATCACTACTACCCCCATCATCATCCACACTGCCAGCTCACCATGGTAACCACCATCTCCATCATCAGACATCCTACTAATCATCACTACTACCCCCATCATCATCCACACTGCCAGCTCACCATGGTAACCACCACCTCCATCATCAGACATCCTACTAATCATCACTACTACCCCCATCATCATCCACACTGCCAGCTCACCATGGTAACCACCACCTCCATCATCAGACATCCTACTAATCATCACTACTACCCCCATCATCATCCACACTGCCAGCTCATCATGGTAACCACCATCTCCATCATCACTACTACCCCCATCATCATCCACACTGCCAGCTCACCATGGTAACCACCACCTCCATCATCAGACATCCTACTAATCATCACTACTACCCCCATCATCATCCACACTGCCAGCTCACCATGGTAACCACCATCTCTATCATCAGACATCCTACTAATCATCACTACTACCCCCATCATCATCCACACTGCCAGCTCACCATGGTAACCACCACCTCCATCATCAGACATCCTACTAATCATCACTACTACCCCCATCATCATCCACACTGCCAGCTCACCATGGTAACCACCATCTCTATCATCAGACATCCTACTAATCATCACTACTACCCCCATCATCATCCACACTGCCAGCTCACCATGGTAACCACCACCTCCATCATCAGACGTCCTACTAATCATCACTACTACCCCCATCATCATCCACACTGCCAGCTCACCATGGTAACCACCACCTCCATCATCAGACATCCTACTAATCATCACTACTACCCCCATCATCATCCACACTGCCAGCTCACCATGGTAACCACCATCTCCATCATCACTACTACCCCCATCATCATCCACACTGCCAGCTCACCATGGTAACCACCACCTCCATCATCAGACGTCCTACTAATCATCACTACTACCCCCATCATCATCCACACTGCCAGCTCACCATGGTAACCACCACCTCCATCATCAGACATCCTACTAATCATCACTACTACCCCCATCATCATCCACACTGCCAGCTCACCATGGTAACCACCATCTCTATCATCACTACTACCCCCATCATCATCCACACTGCCAGCTCACCATGGTAACCACCATCTCTATCATCACTACTACCCCCATCATCATCCACACTGCCAGCTCACCATGGTAACCACCACCTCCATCATCAGACGTCCTACTAATCATCACTACTACCCCCATCATCATCCACACTGCCAGCTCACCATGGTAACCACCATCTCTATCATCAGACATCCTACTAATCATCACTACTACCCCCATCATCATCCACACTGCCAGCTCACCATGGTAACCACCACCTCCATCATCAGACATCCTACTAATCATCACTACTACCCCCATCATCATCCACACTGCCAGCTCACCATGGTAACCACCACCTCCATCATCAGACATCCTACTAATCATCACTACTACCCCCATCATCATCCACACTGCCAGCTCACCATGGTAACCACCATCTCTATCATCACTACTACCCCCATCATCATCCACACTGCCAGCTCACCATGGTAACCACCATCTCCATCATCAGACATCCTACTAATCATCACTACTACCCCCATCATCATCCACACTGCCAGCTCACCATGGTAACCACCACCTCCATCATCAGACATCCTACTAATCATCACTACTACCCCCATCATCATCCACACTGCCAGCTCACCATGGTAACCACCACCTCCATCATCAGACATCCTACTAATCATCACTACTACCCCCATCATCATCCACACTGCCAGCTCACCATGGTAACCACCATCTCCATCATCAGACATCCTACTAATCATCACTACTACCCCCATCATCATCCACACTGCCAGCTCACCATGGTAACCACCACCTCCATCATCAGACATCCTACTAATCATCACTACTACCCCCATCATCATCCACACTGCCAGCTCACCATGGTAACCACCACCTCCATCATCAGACATCCTACTAATCATCACTACTACCCCCATCATCATCCACACTGCCAGCTCACCATGGTAACCACCACCTCCATCATCAGACATCCTACTAATCATCACTACTACCCCCATCATCATCCACACTGCCAGCTCACCATGGTAACCACCATCTCTATCATCACTACTACCCCCATCATCATCCACACTGCCAGCTCACCATGGTAACCACCATCTCCATCATCAGACATCCTACTAATCATCACTACTACCCCCATCATCATCCACACTGCCAGCTCACCATGGTAACCACCACCTCCATCATCAGACATCCTACTAATCATCACTACTACCCCCATCATCATCCACACTGCCAGCTCACCATGGTAACCACCATCTCCATCATCAGACATCCTACTAATCATCACTACTACCCCCATCATCATCCACACTGCCAGCTCACCATGGTAACCACCACCTCCATCATCAGACATCCTACTAATCATCACTACTACCCCCATCATCATCCACACTGCCAGCTCACCATGGTAACCACCACCTCCATCATCAGACATCCTACTAATCATCACTACTACCCCCATCATCATCCACACTGCCAGCTCACCATGGTAACCACCACCTCCATCATCAGACATCCTACTAATCATCACTACTACCCCCATCATCATCCACACTGCCAGCTCACCATGGTAACCACCACCTCCATCATCAACCTGACCACCAGTGCCGGCTGATAAAGGGTTACAAGTAATACTACATACATACAGTATACATTTCCTTATAGATATTATGGTGTTTTTTTTTTACACGGTGCCTTGTGCAACTTTCATGTCATGTGACCAGAGTGACATCATCTAGAGTCCTTTTAGCCTTCTTGCTTTAGAAAACTGTACACCATGTGTGCATCTGATCACATGAAATGACAGCAGCCTCCAAGGAGCACAGGAAGGAGAAGAGGTCCAGGGAGGCAGCTGTGATATCATGTGATCAGATACATACAGGGGCAAAGGTGAAGGGAGTGGGGCCTTTAACATCACTGTGGTCACATGACACTAATGTTTTTTTCCAAAAGGAATGCCCAAAAATATTCACATACACTGAGCCCCTTCCATGGTTCCCTGTGGTGTGCGCTCAGTATTGTATGTATCATCAGGATCCCTCACCGAGGTCTCTCTCGTCTAAGCCGTATACAGTCTTTATATAATCTTTACCCCTAAATAAAAGCTTTATACTGGGGCTTGGGGCGAGCGCCGGCATGAGGAGGGGATCTCCTATGAGTGAGGGTACTGCCTCAGGAGGGTGTCCCTGATGGTAGGTTTTCCTTTAACTCTATTCCCCCGGAGTATTACAGAGTTTGTGCAATAATAAAGCCGCTTCTCCCTGAATCCACGGACACGGACCTCTTGTGGCTAAACAACAAATTGTCAGTCAAGAAATCTAAACTATTTTACAGGAACGGTCCATACAGCATGGCGACTGTTTCACCATCTTACAAGATGCTTAGCTACAAACTATCCCGAATGTTCACTACTGTCCCACAATCCGGACGGTTGGGAGATTGGGGAATTGCTTTTTCCCGTCTCCTCCTGGTTCACAGCCAAAGCATCGGAACCAGAAGGAGGCGGGAGCGTCTTCCTGCTCCCTCCTCCAAGTCATCTCAGAGCTGAGGAAGAGCAGGCAGGGCTGCTGCAGGGAGCGAGGGGAAGGTAAATACAAGTTACAGGAGGATGACAGGAGCCGCTATATATATATATAGGCATAGTGGACAGGGGGCCACAATATACGGTAAAAGGGATGAAGGACAGGGGGACAAAATATAAAGGGGATGTCGAACAGGAAGCCATAATGTGAGGGGGATGAAGGACAAGGAGCAAGAATATGAGGGGGTGGAGGACAGGAGGCCACAATATGATGGGGTGGAGGACAGGAGGCCACAATATGATGGGGTGGGGGACAGGAGGCCACAATATGATGGGGTGGGGGACAGGAGGCCACAATATGATGGGGTGGGGGACAGGAGGCCACAATATGATGGGGTGGGGGACAGGAGGCCACAATATGATGGGGTGGGGGACAGGAGGCCACAATATGATGGGGTGGGGGACAGGAGGCCACAATATGATGGGGTGGGGGACAGGAGGCCACAATATGATGGGGTGGAGGACAGGAGGCCACAATATGATGGGGTGGGGGACAGGAGGCCACAATATGATGGGGTGGAGGACAGGAGGCCACAATATGATGGGGTGGAGGACAGGAGGCCACAATATGATGGAATGGAGGACAGGAGGCCACAATATGATGGGGTAGGGGACAGGAGGCCACAATATGATGGGGTGGAGGACAGGAGGCCACAATATGATGGGGTGGAGGACAGGAGGCCACAATATGATGGGGTGGGGGACAGGAGGCCACAATATGATGGGGTGGAGGACAGGAGGCCACAATATGATGGGGTGGAGGACAGGAGGCCACAATATGATGGGGTAGGGGACAGGAGGCCACAATATGATGGGGTGGAGGACAGGAGGCCACAATATGATGG
Source organism: Engystomops pustulosus (assembly GCF_040894005.1). Taxonomy (NCBI): domain Eukaryota; kingdom Metazoa; phylum Chordata; class Amphibia; order Anura; family Leptodactylidae; genus Engystomops; species Engystomops pustulosus. Next base: position 28,135 of record NW_027285117.1, read on the forward strand.
GGTGGGGGACAGGAGGCCACAATATGATGGGGTGGGGGACAGGAGGCCACAATATGATGGGGTGGAGGACAGGATGCCACAATATGATGGGGTAGGGGACAGGAGGCCACAATATGATGGGGTGGAGAAAAGGAGGCCACAATATGATGGGGTGGAGGACAGGAGGCCACAATATGATGGGGTGGGGGACAGGAGGCCACAATATGATGGGGTGGGGGACAGGAGGCCACAATATGATGGGGTAGGGGACAGGAGGCCACAATATGATGGGGTGGGGGACAGGAGGCCACAATATGATGGGGTGGAGGACAGGAGGCCACAATATGATGGGGTAGGGGACAGGAGGCCACAATATGATGGGGTGGGGGACAGGAGGCCACAATATGATGGGGTGGAGGACAGGAGGCCACAATATGATGGGGTAGGGGACAGGAGGCCACAATATGATGGGGTGGGGGACAGGAGGCCACAATATGACGGGGTGGAGGACAGGAGGCCACAATATGATGGGGTAGGGGACAGGAGGCCACAATATGATGGGGTGGGGGACAGGAGGCCACAATATGACGGGGTGGAGGACAGGAGGCCACAATATGATGGGGTGGGGGACAGGAGGCCACAATATGACGGGGTGGGGGACAGGAGGCCACAATATGATGGGGTGGAGGACAGGAGGCCACAATATGATGGGGTGGGGGACAGGAGGCCACAATATGATGGGGTGGGGGACAGGAGGCCACAATATGATGGGGTGGGGGACAGGAGGCCACAATATGATGGGGTGGGGGACAGGAGGCCACAATATGATGGGGTGGGGGACAGGAGGCCACAATATGATGGGGTGGGGGACAGGAGGCCACAATATGACGGGGTGGGGGACAGGAGGCCACAATATGACGGGGTGGAGGACAGGAGGCCACAATATGACGGGGTAGGGGACAGGAGGCCACAATATGACGGGGTAGGGGACAGGAGGCCACAATATGATGGGGTGGAGGACAGGAGGCCACAATATGATGGGGTGGGGGACAGGAGGCCACAATATGATGGGGTAGGGGACAGGAGGCCACAATATGATGGGGTGGAGGACAGGAGGCCACAATATGATGGGGTGGGGGACAGGGGCCACAATTAATAAAGAGAAGGAGGACAGGGGATGCCACAAAATAAAAGGAGGACAGGGGATGCAATATGACAGGGATGAAGTACAGGGGGCCACAATCAGAAGGGGATGAGAACAGGGGCCACAATAAGAGGAAAATTGAGGACAGGGGCCACAATATGAGGAAGTTGGGGGACAGGGCCCACAATATTAGGGCATGTAGGACATAGGCCACAATATGAGAGAGGTGGAGGACAGGGAACCAAAATATAAAGGGGATGGAGGATAAAGGCTATGATAAATTGGAGGAGAGAAGCCACAATATGAGGGAGATGGAGTGGAGAGGCCACAATTTGAGGAGCATGGAGGATAGGGGGCCACAATATGACGTTGATTTAGGGCAGGGTTGCCATTATATAGGGTGGCTAGAGGACAGAGGACAGAATTTGAGGAGCATGGAGGACAGTGGCCACAATATGAGGGGGTTAGAGAAGAGAAACCACAATATGAAGGGGATGGAGGATATGGGGCTACAATATGAATGGTATGTAGAACAGGAGCCACAATATTAGGGGACTGGAGGACAGGATGCCACAAAATGAGGTAGTGGAGGACAAGACAGGGGGCAACAATATGAGGAGATAAAGGTCAGGGTTCCACAATATGAGGGAGATAAAGGACAGGGTTCCACAATATGAGGGAGATAAAGGACAGGGGGTCACAATATGAGGGGGATAAAGGACAGGGGGCCACAATATGAGGGAGATAAAGGACAGGGTTCCACAATATGAGGGGGATAAAGGACAGGGGGCCACAATATGAGGGAGATAAAGGACAGGGTTCCACAATATGAGGGAGATAAAGGACAGGGTTCCACAATATGAGGGAGATAAAGGACAGGGTTCCACAATATGAGGGAGATAAAGGACAGGGTTCCACAATATGAGGGAGATAAAGGACAGGGTTCCACAATATGAGGGAGATAAAGGACAGGGTTCCACAATATGAGGGAGATAAAGGACAGGGTTCCACAATATGAGGGAGATAAAGGACAGGGTTCCACAATATGAGGGGGATAAAGGACAGGGTTCCACAATATGAGGGAGATAAAGGACAGGGGGCCACAATATGAGGGAGATAAAGGACAGGGTTCCACAATATGAGGGGGATAAAGGACAGGGGGCCACAATATGAGGGGGATAAAGGACAGGGGGCCACAATATGAGGGAGATAAAGCACAGGGTTCCACAATATGAGGGGGAAAAAGGACAGGGGGCCACAATATGAGGGAGATAAAGGACAGGGTTCCACAATATGAGGGGGATAAAGGACAGGGTTCCACAATATGAGGGGGATAAAGGACAGGGGGCCACAATATGAGGGGGATAAAGGACAGGGTTCCACAATATGAGGGGGAAAAAGGACAGGGGGCCACAATATGAGGGAGATAAAGGACAGGGTTCCACAATATGAGGGGGATAAAGGACAGGGGGCCACAATATGAGGGAGATAAAGCACAGGGTTCCACAATATGAGGGGGGAAAAGGACAGGGGGCCACAATATGAGGGAGATAAAGGACAGGGTTCCACAATATGAGGGGGATAAAGGACAGGGTTCCACAATATGAGGGAGATAAAGGACAGGGTTCCACAATATGAGGGAGATAAAGGACAGGGGGCCACAATATGAAAATGATAGAGGACAAAGGGCCATAATATGATGGGGTGGAGGACAGGGGCCACAATATAAAGGTTATAAAGGAAAGAAGTCCACATTATGAGGGGGTATGAGGAGGGTGGAGGAAAGAGGTCACAATATTATGGGTATGGAGAACAGGTGACAACATGGGGGTAGAGGGCAGGAGGCTTCAACATGAGGAAAATGGAGGACAGTGGGCCACAATATGAGGGAAAATGGAGGACAGTGGGCCACAATAAAAAGGGATGGAGGACAGGGGTGCAATATGAGGGGCTGGAGGACAGAGGCCACAATATGGGGGAGGTGGAGGACAAGGAGCCACAATATGAAGGGGATGAAGGAGACAGGTCACAATATGAGGAGTATGGAGAATACGGGGCCACAATATGAAGGAAATGGAGGAGAGAGGCCAGAATATGAAGGGGATAGAGGACAGGGGCCACACTATAAGGAGAATAGAGGACATGGTGGCAACAATATGAATAAAATGGAGGACAGGGGCCACAATATGAGGAAAATGGAGGACAGGGGGCCCCTAGTATAAAAGGGATGGAGCACAGGGGTCACAATATGAGGGGGTGTGGGACAGAGGCCACAATATGGGGGACCACAATTTGAAGGGATGGAGGAGAGAGGCTATAATATGAGGGTGGTTGAGGATATGGTGCTAAAATATGAGGGTGATGAAGGACAGAAGGCCACATTATGAGGGGGAGTGTGGGGGATGGAGGAAAGAGGTCACAATCTAAGGGGCTGGAGGACAGGAGACCACAATATGAGGGGGTGGAGGTTATGGGGCTACAATATGAGGGTGATGAAGGACAGAAGGCCTCATTATGAGGGGGTATGAGGGGGATGAAGGAAAAAGGTAACAATATGAGGGGTGGTGCACAGGGGGTCACAATATGAGAGGAATGGAAGACAGGAGGCCACAATATGAGGGTGATGAAGGGCAGGGAACTGCAATATGAAGGGGAGGGGGTAGGAGTACAGAAAACTAGGGCAATATAAGTGTGTGGGTCCATAGAAAGGGGGATAAAATAAAGAGGGGGTATTGTGTGTGTCCAGAGGGGGGTTGTTCACAAGAAGGGGGCATTACACTATGAAGGGAGTCACTAAGGTTGACCACTGTATGTGGCCAAAAATTAGCTTTTGTGGTGCACATAGCACGCCAACCCTGTCCCTGCACCATAAGTTGGGGACCCTACAGAATAATCACTGGTGTCATCCTCCTCATCATCATAATAGTTCAAACATTCTCATCTTCTTCATCGACCTATCATTATCACCACCATTAGAGTCCTCATCACCCAACAACCATCATCTTCATCCAAACATTAGCAGACAACCCTACAAAAACATCACTGCCACCATCATAGTCATCGTCACCCGACTCATCATGACAAACACCAGGGTCACAGCAATCGTCATCACCCTCGTCATCATGCAGCCAGCACAGTAATCATCCATCACTCTACCACCTCCATCATCCAATCATCGAAGGTGTCATTATCTCCATCCTCCTCCTCATCATCCACCAGCTGTCACCACATCCATTGTCGTCACCGTTGTTGTCTTCAGTGCAGATCTTTTGTTGGTCATCCTCCTCCTCACTATCATCCTCATCCTCACACTGTTCTTCGCACAAGGTGCAGATCCCTGCAGGTCACAGACTCCAGGGGTTTAGGCGAAGGATGAGGCTGTCAAGTGCCAGACAGTTATTCTACATGGACATAACATAAGACCCCTCATTGAGACCCCTGATAACCTGAATGATGAACCTGGCCTGTAACCCTCGTATGACCTGGTGGTCACCTAAGGGCGTAGACGATCCTTAGAATAATTCTAGATTCTGCTCTATCGCGCTCCCAGAGAGTAGAATATCAAAGAATAGTGTAGCCCGAAGGTGTCCCTGCGCCCTAAGGTGTCCCTGCGCCCAAAAGTGTCCCTGAGCCCTAAGTTGTCCCTGCGCCCTAAGGTGTCCCTGCGCCCAAAAGTGTCCCTGAGCCCTAAGGTGTCCCTGCGCCCAAAAGTGTCCCTGAGCCCTAAGGTGTCCCTGCACCCTAAGGTGTCCCTGAGCCCTAAGGTGTCCCTGAGCCCTAAGGTGTCCCTGCGCCCAAAGGTGTCCCTGAGCCCTTAGGTGTCCCTGCGCCCAAAGGTGTCCCTGAGCCCTAAGGTGTCCCTGCGCCCTAAGGTGTCCCTGCGCCCTAAGGTGTCCCTGAGCCCTAAGGTGTCCCTGCGCCCTAAGGTGTCCCTGCGCCCTACGGTGGGTAATTACCCGGTCTACGCTACAGTCAAGCAGTAAAGGAAAACTACCACGTGCAATCTACTTCCTGAAAGATCCCTGCTGCAGCCGGAATAATCTTTAAATCTTTGAAATGCAAATTAATTTAAGAGGCTACTGGGATTATGATCTATTATTATGATCTATCCAGAGGCATGGAGAACAGGGGGTTAAAATATGAGGAGGATGGAGGACAGGAGGTCACAATATGAGAGGGATGGAGGACAGGAGGTCACAATATGAGAGGGATGGAGGACAGGAGGTCACAATATGAGAGGGATGGAGGACAGGAGGTCACAATATGAGGAGGATGGAGGACAGGAGGCCACAGTATGAGGAGGATGGAGGACAGGAGGCCACAGTATGAGGAGGATGGAGGACAGGAGGCCACAGTATGAGGAGGATGGAGGACAGGAGGTCACAGTATGAGGAGGATGGAGGACAGGAGGTCACAATATGAGGAGGATGGAGGACAGGAGGCCACAGTATGAGGAGGATGGAGGACAGGAGGCCACAGTATGAGGAGGATGGAGGACAGGAGGCCACAGTATGAGGAGGATGGAGGACAGGAGGTCACAGTATGAGGAGGATGGAGGACAGGAGGTCACAGTATGAGGAGGATGGAGGACAGGAGGTCACAGTATGAGGGAGGATGGAGGACAGGAGGTCACAGTATGAGGAGGATGGAGGACAGGAGGTCACAGTATGAGGAGGATGGAGGACAGGGGGTCACAATGTGAGGGGGGTGGAGGACAGGGGCCACAATATTAGAAGGATGGAGGACACAAGGCCACAATATTAGGAGGATAGAGGAGAGGAGGTCACAATATGATGGTAATTGAGGACAGGGGGCCCCAATATGTGGGGGATGGAGAACATGGAGCCACAACATGATGGGGAGAGGTAGGAGTACAGAAAACTAGGGCAATTTAGTTATGTGGGGCCTTAGAAAGGGGGGGGTAAAATAAAGAGGGGGTATTATGTGTGCCCACAGGTGGGTTTCCCACAAGAAGGGGGCATTATATTATGTGGGGAGCAAGTTAAATTACATGGTTGTACAAAGGAATTGATGAATACGGATTCAACATCCTAGGACTTCATGTAATTCCAGCAGGCGGGGTCAGGGTCGGGGTCAGGGTCAAGTGCGTCTAATACCACTGATCGTTCTCTTATCGAGAAAACTGGCAAATATCAAAAACGACCCGATGATTACTAAATGGACCATGGCCACCAGAGGAAAAGGCAACGTCATGCCACATGGATGGGGCAGTATCGCACTTAGTAGGCGGCCATCAAGGTTCACCGCCAGGCTTCGCACTTCCCCATTTCTATTCACCGTATAAACCTTGGACACCAGTCTCGGTGATTGTGGAAAGTATCGGAGACTGGGAGCACAGCCTCTACAGGGAGGTGGAGACAACTTAGCAATGGAGTGAAAGAAATAATCTCATCATAAATATCGAGAAAAAGAAATGATCATTGACCTGGAAAGGAACAAAACCATCTGCACCTGTTCACCCCGAAGACCGGGGGCAGAAGCAGTAGTGATTATAAAATGACCCACCATGTCCACAATCAGTGTGCGCCACAAAGGCCGACAGTAATGGTTCCCAGTCTGTGCTCTCCTCCATCCTCCAACCACTGATGGGAGAGGTGACCATGGAGGACCTGCATGGCCTCCTTCATATCCACAATCAGTGTACGGCACAGGAGGCAGACAGTAATGACTCCCAGTCTGTGCCCTCCTCCAACCTTCAACCACTGATGGGAGAGGTGACCATGGAGGACCTGCATGGCCTCCACCATATCCACAATCAGTGTATGGCACAGGAGGCAGACAGTAATGGTTCCCAGTCTGTGCTCTCCTCCATCCTCCATCATCCAACCTCCAACCACTGATGGGAGAGGTGACCATGGAGGACCTGCATGGCCTCCACCATATCCACAATCAGTGTGCGCACAGGAGGCAGACAGTAATGGTTCCCAGTCTGTGCTCTCCTCCATCCTGCAACCTCCAACCACTGATGGGAGAGGTAACCATGGAGGACCTGCATGGCCTCCACCATATCCACAATCAGTGTACGGCACTGGAGGCAGACAGTAATGGTTCCCAGTCTGTGCCCTCCTCCATCCTCCAACCACAGATAGGAGAGGTGACCATGGAGGACCTGCATGGCCTCCACCATATCCACAATCAGTGTGCTGCACAGGAGGCAGACAGTAATGACTCCCAGTCTGCGCCCTCCTCCAACCTCCAACCACTGATGGGAGAGGTGACCAGGGAGGACCTGCATTGCCTCCTCCATATCCACAATCATGTGCGGCACAGGAGGCAGGCAGTAATGGCTCCCAGTCTGTGCTCTCCTCCATCCTCCAACCACTGATGGGAGAGGTGACCATGGAGGACCTGCATGGCCTCCACCATATCCACAATCAGTGTGCGGCACAGGAGGCAGACAGTAATGACTCCCAGTCTGCGCCCTCCTCCAACCACTGATGGGAGAGGTGTCCATGGAGGACCTGCATGGCCTCCAACATATCCACAATCAGTGGGCGGCACAGGAGGCAGACAGTAATGGTTCCCAGTCTGTGCTCTCCTCCAACCTCCAACCACAGATAGGAGAGGTGACCATGGAGGACCTGCATGGCCTCCACCATATCCACAATCAGTGTGCGGCACAGGAGGCAGACAGTAATGGTTCCCAGTCTGTGCTCTCCTCCATCCTCCAACCTCCAACCACTGATGGGAGAGGTGACCAGGGAGGACCTGCATTGCCTCCTCCATATCCACAATCATGTGCGGCACAGGGGGCAGACGGTAATGACTCCCAGTCTGTGCTCTCCTCCATCCTCCAACCACTGATGGGAGAGGTGTCCATGGAGGACCTGCATGGCCTCCACCATATCCACAATCAGTGTGCGGCACTGGAGGCAGACAGTAATGGTTCCCAGTCTGTGCCCTCCTCCAACCTCCAACCGCTGATGGGAGAGGTGACCATGGAGGACCTTCATGGCCTCCAACATATCCACAATCAGTGGGCGGCACAGGAGGCAGACAGTAATGGTTCCCAGTCTGTGCTCTCCTCCAACCTCCAACCACAGATAGGAGAGGTGACCATGGAGGACCTGCATGGCCTCCTTCATATCCACAATCAGTGTACGGCACAGGGGGCAGACGGTAATGACTCCCAGTCTGTGCCCTCCTCCAACCTCCAACCACTGATGGGAGAGGTGACCAGGGAGGACCTGCATTGCCTCCTCCATATCCACAATCAGTGTACGGCACAGGGGGCAGACGGTAATGACTCCCAGTCTGTGCTCTCCTCCATCCTGCAACCACTGATGGGAGAGGTGACCATGGAGCACCTGCATGGCCTCCACCATATCCACAATCAGTGTACGGCACAGGAGGCAGACAGTAATTTTTCCCAGTCTGTGCCCTCCTCCATCCTCCATGCTCTGATGGGAAAGGTGACCATGGAGGACCTGCATGGCCTCCACCATATCCACAATCAGTGTGCGGCACAGGAGGCAGGCAGTAATGGTTCCCAGTCTGTGCTCTCCTCCATCCTCCAACCTCCAACCACTGATGGGAGAGGTGACCATGGAGGACCTGCATGGCCTCCACCATATCCACAATCAGTGTGCGGCACAGGAGGCAGACAGTAATGGTTCCCAGTCTGTGCCCTCCTCCATCCTCCAACCACTGATGGGAGAGGTAACCATGGAGGATGGCGTCATTACTGTCTCCACAAGCAGCAGGACCTGTGATGTCACAGGAAGTCCTCAGTTCTGCTGCCTACGTGGTCACATGATCCGTGGATCCCGGCGGTGAACCCTAAACTTTAATAGGGTAATTATAATATGGGTGAGCCTGTTACTCTGTAAAAGGTTGGGATTGGTGGACAACCCTGTAAATGTTAAGGGAACAAATTCCCTGGAGAAAGGTCTCTGGCCTGGAAGGATTATAGGTGATACATGTTTAGGTATCTATCTCTCGCATCTATCTCTCGCATCTATCTCTCGCATCGATCTCTCGCATCTATCTCTCGCATCTATCTCTCGCATCTATCTCTCGCATCTATCTCTCGCATCTATCTCTCGCATCTATCTCTCGCATCTATCTCTCGCATCTATCTCTCGCATCTATCTCTCGTATCTATCTCTCGTATCTATCTCTCGTATCTATCTCTCGCATCTATCCTGGTCTCTGATCCACCGGGCACCAAATAAGGGAGAAGAAGCTAAAATGTAATAACGCAACAAAATGCAATAATTGGGGAGAACTTCAAATGAAACCAAACATCTAAAAACACAAGAAACATCTAAGGCTACTCATCTGTGCTACTCACCCGCACTACTCACCTGTGATACTCACCCACACTACTCACCTGCGCTACTCACCTGCATTACTCACCTGCACTACTCACCTGCGCTACTCAACTGCGCTACTCAACTGCACTACTCACCAGCGCTACTCACCTGCACTACTCACCTGAACTACTCACCTGCACTACTCACTTGCACTACACACCTGTAATACTCACCTGCGCTACTCACCTACGCTACTCACCTGCACTTTTCACCTGCGCTACTCACCTGCGCTACCTACCTGCACTACTTACCTGCACTACTCACCTGTGATACTCACTTGCACTACACACCTGTGATACTCACCTGCGCTTCTCACCTGCACTACTCACCTGCACTACTTACCTGCACTTCTCACCTGCACTACTTACCTGCACTTCTCACCTGCACTACTCACCTGTGCTACTTCCCTGCACTACTCACCTGTAATACTTACTTGCACTACTCACCTGCACTTCTCACCTGCACTACTCACCTGTGCTACTCTCTAGTGCTTTCATCTTCCTTCTGCCCGGGTAATAAGCAGCCTGTTGCAGCGGACAGCTTGTCCCAGCCCTGAAGGACAGTGCTGAGATTGGAATGAAGAGGAATGCAGGTGAGTGGCACAGGTGAGTAGGGCAGGTGAGTAGCGCAGGTGAGTAGCTTTAGATGGTTTCTTGTGTTTTTAAATGGTTGATTTCCTTTAAAGAGGACCTGTCACCCTAAAAAAAAGGCACAAGCGCTAATGTAGCCATGTTAGCTCCTCCCATACCGCTTGTTGCGGCAGTCACTGCTTCCTTGGACCGCCCCCTTATGAATACGCTGGACAGATTCCTATTGTACGGTGCTACAGTGTTAGCGGAAGGTTCTGATAACGCTAGAAGTGTAACACTCTACATCTACAAGGGTGACAGGTCCTCTGTAAGGGTGACAGGTCCTCTGTAAGGGTGACAGGTCCTCTTTACTAGGCTCCACAATGACGAGTGTCTTACTGAACGCTGTAGAGGCCGTGGAGATCTCTGAGCAGATCCAGTTACTGCCGGTGCCGTCCCAGGGAAGTCTATGGGAAGATAAAACTACTGGTGTCACACAGGAGTCGTCCGTATTTGTGGATCAGTTGCTAAGTAACACATTCATATGACCCCTCAATGGACGGAGACAAACCAGGGACCTCATTTATCAGCCTTCCGTTCTTCATAACAGATCAGCGCGAATGAGTGACGTACGGATGACATGCAGGAAATACGCCTCCGAAACTGATGACACCCGGGAAGTGCGCCTCCGAAACTGATGATGCGCAGGAAATACGCCTCTGAAACTGATGACACGCAGGAAATACGCCGCCGAAACTGATGACACGCAGGAAATACACCTCCGAAACTGATGACACGCAGGAAATACGCCTTCGAAACTGATGGCACGTGGACCATGAAAAAGTACCACGGGTTATGTATCATCTCCAGAGACTGAGAAGACAGAAGCTCTGGACCAGATGTGAAGGGCTCCCCACAGTAATGATCCCACGGATCACCTCGTTAGTTAATGAATTAAGTGCTAATAACGGCAGAAGAGATGATGGGTGGAGTCATTCTGCTACATATAACAGGAGAGAATTTGATATTCTCATCAATGGAAAAGTCATATCCTCAAAATGATTCCTTCACAACTCCCTCCAGAGACGATCACAAGTGTCACAGTATGGTGATGCAAGAGTCGGGGGGGGGGGGGGAGTCCAAAGTTTTTCATTTTAAGGTATAAAGACAAAACCAAACTACACAGTAAGAGCCCTAAATACATAGTCCAGAAGAGACTTCTTCCAGCTTCCCAGTACATGTAGCCCTCAGGAAGGACAAGTTTTAGACCATTAACGAGCCCTCAACTGGCTCCGCAAAGGGACAATCCGATAGATCAGGTCTGTGGAAGGAACGATATGTAAAGGAAGAAAGATGTGACAAAGTAATGAAAGGTCGGTGGAGAGGATGAGCCGCTGTGGTGAGGACCACATGCTGGGTGAAGGCATCTCAGGGCGTGACCACTCATGGTGGACTTACCTAACAGTAGGATCAGCAGAGCCGGGACACAGAACCTCCTCATCTCCTTCTTCTCTCTGCAGCACAATCTGCGATGTGGAAGTTTCAGGAAATGTACAGAAAGCAGAAGCTTCCGACCACAGAACATCAACGGAAATGGCTGGAAGCCGCGAGCCCCCACACGTGTAACCAAGAGACAGACACGTCCATCCACAGGGGAGGGAGGAGAAGGAAGGGAACCCATGTAGTAACTGGTAGACCCTCATCTCCACTACACAAATCCCCTGGAAGACGCGAGCCCCCACACGTGTAACCAAGAGCCTGACACGTCCATCCACAGGGGAGGGAGAAGAAGGAAGGGAACCCATGTAGTAACTGGTAGACCCTCATCTCCACTACACAAATCCCCTGGAAGACGCAAGCCCCCACACGTGTAACCAAGAGACAGACAGACACGTCCATCCACAGGGAAGGGAGAAAAGGGAAGGGAACCCAAGTAGTAACTGGTAGACCCTCATCTCAGCTACACGAATTCCCTAGAAGACGCGAGCCCCCACACGTGTAACCAAGAGACAGACAGACACATCCATCCACAGGGGAGGGAGGAGAAGGAAGGGAACCCATGTAGACCCCTCATCTCCACTACACAAAACCCCTGGAAGCAAATTACATTAGGAGGAAATTCCCATCAACTGGTCATTGGTGTCAGAGGAAAACCTTAAAGCGCCAAGACCCCAACACAAAATCTTTTGCCGGGTCTCCACCTGCCACGTGCTATGTGCCACCGTGGTGTCTCCACGCTTCCTGCCAGGTGCGCTGCCACTTGTGTCCCATCTCTATGTATATCTCATCCCCTCCATTATAGTAACAGATTCCAATCCGGACGTCCCGTCAGTGTCACTAAGTCTCCGGATTCCTTCCTTGTTAATGACCTGAGGTCGGTCGCTGCGGCTCATCCGGTATTTTCGTGGGATCCGTCCTGAGTCCTGGGGAAGAGTCACAACTTATCTCCATGGAATAAAGAAAACACCTTTATTTTACATCATTTTGCCTGTGATTACGTTTTGCTTCTTTCCTGTCTTTATATTGGAGGAACTTTACCCCTGACACCACCTAATAATAATAATAATCATTGTTTTTATTTATATTGCACCATCATATGCAGTAGCGCTGTACAAATGATAGGAGACTAATACAAATGCATTACCAATAGTCATATGGAGCAATAGGAGTCAGGGCCCTGGCCACAAGAGCTTACAGTCTATGAGGATGAGAGGAGGACACAAGAACTTACAGTCTATGAGGATGATGGGGGACACAAGAGCTTACAGTCTATGGGGATGAGGGGGGGACACAAGAGCTTACAGTCTATGAGGATGAGGAGGTGACACAAGAGCTTACAGTCTATGAGGATGAGGGGAGGACACAAGTGCTTACAGTCTATGAGGATGAGAGTAGGACACAAGAGCTTACAGTCTATGAGGATGAGGGGGTGACACAAGAGCTTACAGTCTATGAGGATGAGGGGGTGACTCAAGAGCTTACAGTCTATGAGGATGAGAGGAGGACACAAGAGCTTACAGTCTATGAGGATGAGGAGGGTGACACAAGAGCTTACAGTCAATAAGGATGAACGGGAACACAAGAGCTTACAGTCTATGAGGATGAGAGGAGGACACAAGAGCTTACAGTCTGTGAGGATGAGGGGGGACACAAGAGCTTACAGTCGGTGAGGATGAGGGGGTGACACAAGAATTTCATCTATGAGGATGAACGGGGACACAAGAGCTTACAGTCTATGAGTTTGAGGGAGGGACACAAGAGCTTACAGTCTATGAGGATGAGGGGGGACACAAGAGCTTACAGTCTATGAGGATGAGGGGGTGACACAAGAGCTTACAGTCTATGAGGATGGGGAGGTGACACAAGAGCTTACAGTCTATGAGGATGAGGAGGACACAAGAGCTTACAGTCTATGAGGATGAGGGGGACACAAAAGCTTACAGTCTATGAGGATGAGGGGGGACACAAGAGCTTACAGTCTATGAAGATGAGGGGGTGACACAAGAGCTTACAGTCTATGAGGATGAAGGGGGACACAAGAGCTTACAGTCTATGAGGACGAGGGGGGACACAAGAGCTTACAGTCTATAAGGATGAGGGGGGGACACAGGAGCTTACAGTCTATAAGGATGAGGGGGGGACACAAGAGCTTACAGTCTATGAGGATGAAGGGGGACACAAGAGCTTACAGTCTATGAGGATGAGGGGGTGACACAAGAGCTTACAGTCTATGAGGATGAGGGGGGGACACAAGAGCTTACAGTCTATGAGGATGAGGGGGGACACAAGAGCTTACAGTCTATGAGGATGAGAAGGACACAAAAGCTTACAGTCTATGAGGATGAGGGGGGACACAAGAGCTTACAGTCTATGAGGATGAGGGGGTGACACAAGAGCTTACAGTCTATGAGGATGAAGGGGGACACAAGAGCTTACAGTCTATGAGGATGAGGGGGGACACAAGAGCTTACAGTCTATAAGGATGAGGGGGGGACACAAGAGCTTACAGTCTATAAGGATGAGGGGGGGACACAAGAGCTTACAGTCTATGAGGATGAAGGGGGACACAAGAGCTTACAGTCTATGAGGATGAGGGGGTGACACAAGAGCTTACAGTCTATGAGGATGAGGGGGGGACACAAGAGCTTACAGTCTATGAGGATGAGGGGGGACACAAGAGCTTACAGTCTATGAGGATGAGGGGGTGACACAATAGCTTACAGTCTATGAGGAAGAGGGGGTGACACAAGAGCTTACAGTCTATGAGGATTAGGGGGTGACACAAGAGCTTACAGTCTATGAGGATGAGGGGGTGACACAAGAGCTTACAGTCTATGAGGATGAGGGGGTGACACAAGAGCTTACAGTCTATAAGGATGAGGGGGGACACAAGAGCTTACAGTCTATGAGGATGAAGGGGGACACAAGAGCTTACAGTCTGTGAAGATGAGGGGTGACACAAGTGCTTATAGTCTATGAGGATGAGGGGGGACACAAGAGCTTACAGTCTATGAGGATGAGGGGGTGACACAAGAGCTTACAGTCTATGAGGAAGAGGGGGTGACACAAGAGCTTACAGTCTATGAGGATGAGGAGGACACAAGAGCTTACAGTCTGTGAAGATGAGGGGTGACACAAGAGCTTACAGTCTATGAGGATGAGGGGGGACACAAGAGCTTACAGTCTATGAGGATGAGAGGTGACACAAGAGCTTACAGTCTATGAGGATGAGGAGGACACAAGAGCTTACAGTCTATGAGGATGAGGGGGACACAAGAGCTTACAGTCTATGAGGATGAGGAGGACACAAGAGCTTACAGTCTGTGAAGATGAGGGGTGACACAAGTGCTTACAGTCTATGAGGATGAGGGGGGACACAAGAGCTTACAGTCTGTGAAGATGAGGGGTGACACAAGTGAGATAAGAGCTTCTATATTGATCCAGCCAGAATAAAAATTGGGGGCTGGAATCGATCATTAACCCTTTGACTGCCACCGACAGCAGGCAAAAATGGGCAGCGGGGTGACATCTACGAGGAGCGTCAATCAGTTGCCTGGACAGCCTGGAGTCTTTAAAAGACACCAGAACCTGTCATTGTTGCAGATCTGTAACAGTGTGCCAGTGGCATACATTTACAGATCTATAGCAAATTTTCCATATACTGCAATAGAAAGTATCACGAAAAGTTTCATCCTTCATCCCCTGCAACCCACCCAGGATATCCAATCCCTGTTAACTAACTTCTCTTCCCTTACTGATGAGAAAGTTTCTTTAATGCTGTCAAGCTCATATATAACTACTGCGCTTGACCCAATTCCGTCACATCTTATCCCCAACTTCCCCCTGTGCTCATCCAGGCCCAACTCATCTCTTTAACCTTTCTATTTCCATTGGTCTTGTTCCATCTTCCTTTATACATGCACCTGTCACCCCCATCTCTGGACCCATCCTCTCCGGTGAACTATGGCCCTATTTCACTACTTCCATTTGCTTCAAAACTCCTGGAACAGCATGTCCACCTAGGCCTATCTTCCTACCTCTCGTCCAACTTTCTCCTTGAAGAACTACAACTGGTTTTCGACCCAATCCCTCCACTGAGACTGCCCTGACCAAAGTTTCTGATGACCTAATGTTCTCTTGGTATCACTAATCATGACCTCTCACAGCTCTGAAAAGTGCAAAAACAAAAAAGGGTGATGGTGCCGCAGCAATAACTCAAGCCGGACCTTTACTTCTCAACCACTTTGTCCCTGACTTGTTTGAAAATCTTCTTGGTTTTCATTGTGAGGTTTGGTCAGTGGAGGATTTAGCTCACTCTGTGCTTGTCTCTACGTCACAGCGCTTGGGCATTAACTTACAATAGGAGGCATGCAGAGTGCCGTCTCCGCCTCCCCCCACCCTCCCTTCTTCACCCCTGAGAGCCCTCAGGAGCATTAGAGCATGCGCATCGCCGGCTCACATGGCGGCTGCGCCTACTATCACCAAAGTCTCGTGACGGCGGCGCAGATACTTCGGCGGTCTCCTTGCCACATCCATATATTAATATACTGGAACAGGAGAGGACACAGACTTGTAACTAACCTCCTACTAAACGTGGAAAAAAATAAAGAAATAGTCATAGACCTTCAGAGGAAGAAAACATCCGATCTTAATCAGAGGCAGAGCCATCGACAAGGTCCATATCTAGAACTATCGCGGTGTTGTAACCGATGATAAGCGAGAATGGACAGCGAGCAGCGACGTGGCACTCATTTCCTCCAGCATGTACTTCCTCAGGAAACTTAAGTCATTCAACATCTGTAATAAAATTCTAAAGATGTTTTACAATCTACTATCGCAAGCTTTATTTGCTATGCCATTGTCTGCTAGGGAGGCTCAGTCAAAAAACAGGAGTATAATTGGCTGTCCAAAATCACCATAAGGTCACGAGGCATTGTTGGCGATAGATTGAGCCCAATGACAGTATTTGGCAGGTTAGGAGTCGCAGCAAGTTCATTTCCATTGCAGGAAACACATTGGGGATCATTTACTAAGGGCCCGATTCGCATTTTCCCGATGTGTTACCCGAATTTTTCCAATTTGCGCCGATTTTTCCTGAATTGCCCCGGGATTTTGGCGCATGCGACGGAAATCGGGGCGTGGCCGTACAAAAACCCGATGGATTCGGAAAAACCACTGCATGTAAAAAAAAAAGTGTCGCTCGACAAGCACTTACCTTCACCCACGATAGGACGGTGGACTTCAGTGCATTCCGCAGCGTAGCAGCGACACCTGGTGGACGTCGGAGGAACTACCTTAGTGAATCCTGGCTGGACCCGAATCCACCGCAGAGAACGTGCCGCTGGATCGCGAACGGACCGGGTAAGTAAATCTGCCCCACTGCATCCAATGCACCAAGAACTACTCCAACATCGGAACACGAGAAGTGACCGGTACGGGCAGATCAGCTACCGAACGAGGTTACAGAACTCCTTTATACCGAGAGCCATCAATTTTTACACCAAATGTATTCAAGAAGCAGCCAAACCAACTTAATAACCCCCGCTCGCCCCTACCACGAAAGTCCCCCCCCCCAGCCATATGGTACCACTATTTCCTGTGTTACATCTGTTTTTCTCACTGTCTATGATTTTTCTTTTGTGTAATCTAAATGCTGGGGCCATGTACACCACAACTTCCAAAGGGATCAATAAAGCTTTATTGTATCATATTGTATTGTAAAGTAAGTTTATTAGTACAGGCGGTCCCCTACTTAAGAACAAGCGACTTACAGACGACCCCTGGTTACAAACGCACCTCTGGATGTTGTTAAATTACTGTACTTTATCCTTAGGCTACAAAAAGCTGTAACAGTTATCACAAGTGTCTGCAATTAAGCTTTATTATTAATCTTTGTTCTTGTGACAATCCAAAATTTTTAAAATCCAATTGTCACAGACCAAAAAAATTGTCTCTGGGGTTACAATGATAAAATATACAGTTCCGACTTACATACAAAATCAACTTAAGAACAGATCTACAGTACCTACCTTGTATGTAACCCGGGTACTGCCTATAGTTCCAATGAACCTAATATCCTAGGGCAAGCGTACAGTCAAAATGTTTCATAGTTACTGGTTTCAAAATGTTTCTGTATTGGTAATTTTATTACAATTATTTGTGGGGCAGCATTAATTCCATACAGCTGTACAATCGGTTAGGCTTATATGCATTACATGTAAGAACCAATAGAAGTACAAAAGATAGAAAACTACATGGACCTGGACATTGTGGAAGGAAGCGCTCATCTCCATGATCTCGCAGGGGCTTATTTACTAAGGGTCCCGCGGATCACACTTTCGTCGGCTTTTAGAAATTTTCGCGATTTGCGCCGCTGTGACAGCAATTTAGAAGGGGATTATGTCACACACGACCGGATTTTGGCGCAGTCGCGCTGACTTTCATGCGACAGAAATCGGGGGGGGGGGTTGCTGACGGACGATCCGACGGCTTCGGACTGAGCGTGGGATTTAACTTTAAAATTGTGTCGCAAGACATGCAGTTACATGCACCAGGAAGAAGGTGAAATCCGGGGACCTGAGCGGGGAAGTGACACATGCAGGATATCGGGCGCACGATCTTAGTGACTCCCTGCAAAGCGCATTATACACGGATAATGCACTTACATGCACCAGGAAGAAGAAGGTGAACTCCGGGGACCTGAGCGGGGAAGCGACATGTGCAGGATATCGGGGGCACGATCTAAGTGACTCCCCGCACAGCGCATTATACACGGATAATGCACTTACATGCACAGGAAGAAGAAGGTGAACTCCGGGGACCTGAGCGGGGAAGCGGCAGATGCAGGATATCGGGCGCAGGATCTTAGTGACTCCCCGCACAGCGCATTATACACGGACAATGCACTTACATGCACCAGGAAGAAGAAGGTGAACTCCAGGGACCTGAGCGGGGAAGCGACACATGCAGGATATCGGGCGCAGGATCTTAGTGACTCCCCACACAGCGCATTATACACGGATAATGCACTTACATGCACCAGGAAGAAGAAGGTGAACTCCGGGGACAAGAGCGGGGAAGCGACACATGCAGGATATCGGGGCGCAGGATCTTAGTGACTCCCCGCACAGCACATTATACACAGACAATGCACTTACATGCACCAGGAAGAAGAAGGTGAACTCCGGGGACCTGAGCGGGAAAGCGACACATGCAGGATATCGGGGGCACGATCTAAGTGACTCCCCGCACAGCGCATTATACACGGACAATGCACTTACATGCACCAGGAAGAAGAAGATGAACTCCTGGGACCTGAGCGGGGAAGTGACACATGCAGGATATCGGGTGCAGGATCTTAGTGACTCCCCGCACAGCGCATTATACACGGACAATGCACTTACATGCACCAGGAAGAAGAAGGTGAACTCCGGGGACCTGAACGGGGAACCGACACATGCAGGATATCGGGTGCAGGATCTTAGTGACTCCCCGCACAGCGCATTATACACAGACAATGCACTTACATGCACCAGGTAGAAGAAGGTGAACTCCGGGGACCTGAGCGGGAAAGTGACACATGCAGGATATCGGGGGCACGATCTAAGTGACTCTCCGCACAGCGCATTATACACGGACAATGCACTTACATGCACCAGGAAGAAGAAGGTAAACTCCGGGGACCTGAGCGGGGAAGCGACACATGCAGGATATCGGGTGCACGATCAAAGTGACTCCCCGCACAGCGCATTATACACGGACAATGCACTTACATGCACCAGGAAGAAGAAGGTAAACTCCGGGGACCTGAGCGGGGAAGCGACACATGCAGGATATCGGGTGCACGATCAAAGTGACTCCCCGCACAGCGCATTATACACGGACAATGCACTTACATGCACCAGGAAGAAGAAGGTAAACTCCGGGGACCTGAGCGGGGAAGCGACACATGCAGGATATCGGGCACGCGATCTTAGTGACTCCCCGCACAGCGCATTATACACGGACAATGCACTTACATGCATCAGGAAGAAGAAGGTGAACTCCGGGGAACTGAGCGGGAAAGCGACACATGCAGGATATCGGGTGCAGTATCTTAGTGACTCCCCGCACAGCGCATTATACACAGACAATGCACTTACATGCACCAGGAAGAAGAAGGTGAACTCCGGGGACCTGAGCGGGGAAGCGACACATGCAGGATATCGGGCGCAGGATCTTAGTGACTCCCCACACAGCGCATTATACACGGACAATGCACTTACATGCACCAGGAAGAAGAAGGTGAACTCCGGGGACCTGAGCGGGGAAGCGACACATGCAGGATATCGGGCACGCGATCTTAGTGACTCCCCGCACAGCGCATTATACACGGACAATGCACTTACATGCACCAGGAAGAAGTAGGTGAACTCCGGGGAACTGAGCGGGAAAGCGACACATGCAGGATATCGGGTGCACGATCTTAGTGACTCCCCGCACAGCACATTATACACAGACAATGCACTTACATGCACCAGGAAGAAGAAGGTGAACTCCGGGGACCTGAGCGGGGAAGACACATGCAGGATATCGGGCGCACGATCTTTGTGAATCGTGGAAGAGTGCATGATCGTACAACGCACAGCAGGGATCGCGACAGGACTGGGTAAGTAAATGTGTCCCATAGAGTTGGGCAAGCTTATACATGGTGGACTGCAGCAAGGCAAATGTTGCAGCATGCTAACATGTGGCAGCAGGAAGCTGACGTCACCCCCTCCCGAATGAAGTGCAACCACAATGGGGCAGATTTAGTTACTTGGTCCTGTCGCGATCCCGCGGTGCGTTGACCCGTCGAGGATTCGAGTCTGCCGCAATTCACTAAGATAATGCGCACGAGTTCCTGAATCCGTCGCTTCTGTGCTGAGGTCCCACGGAGTTCACCTTCTTCTTCCTGGTGCATGTAAGTGCACTGTCTTGCGACACAATTCTAAATGTTAAATCCTGCGCGTTGCCCGAATCCGTTGGGTTGTCCGACCGCCATAGCCCTGATTTTTGTCTGGTGCAAGCTGACGCTGATGCGCCAAAATCTGATCGCGTGCGCCAAAATCCCGGGGGCAATTCGGCGCAAAACGGAAATCATCGGGAAACCCAAAGAAAATGCGCTCCACAGACTCTTAGTAAATGAGCCCCAATGTGGCTACCTTTACTGTGGGCTACAATATCCTGCTGTAGTTTGTGGAGAGACATCCAGCAGTAGTTAGTGCACTCTGTCGGAGCAGTGCAGGGGGCGCCAGAATTAAGAACAGGTGCCACAAATCATGAATCTCGCCCCTAAACACTACACAGGTAACTGCACACAGTACAGACTGCGCTCATTTTAGTAAATGTGGGCTAACCATGTCAGCACTTCAGCTCCCCCATGAGAGTAGAGAGTGAGAATAAGAGCACAATCTGCCCCATCATCTCAGAACCAGACCTGCATATTTGCGCTTTTCTTGGCCATAATTTCTGCAGTGAATGACAATAGCATCAAACACGTTAACAATCCCAAGAAGCGGACATGGTCCTCCACCACATGAGCACCAGGTGGGTGCGACTTGTTTTAACCCTGGTCCTTTATTGTGTTACCATGTTTCACTATCTTTACCTATAACTTTTTCCCCCATGCACAGAGCTGTATGTGGTACTTTGGGAAGTAAGAAAAAAGTTCCAAATATAGTGAAATTAGTGAAAAAACATATTTGCTCCATTTCTTTGTGGGCTCTGCTGTTACCATGCACTTTAACCCCTTAAGGACGCAGCCTGTTTGTGCGTTAGTGCTCAGTCCTTTTTTTAGAAATGTGACCAGTGTCTCTTCCTGTGGTAATAACTTTTCATCGCTTTAAGATCTCCCTGTGATTTTGAGAATGTTTTCTCGTGAGACATTGTAGTATCATTTCGGTAATCCGTTTTTGGGGGTAAAAATTTTGGACAAATTTGAAAAAATTTACAATTTTCAAAGTTTTAAATGTTATACTTTTTAGACAAAAAGTCACACCACAAATTTTTTTTGGTAGAAACCTTTTGCCATTGGTCTTCTTTTTATTTCCATTATTGTTTTACGTTTCCATTTTTTTTACGGATGTGAGAAGGTTTGAAGTTTTGGAAAAATGCGAAATTTTTGGTGATCAATTAAGTTTTATGAATTTCTCAACCTATTCAAATCAGCATTTAAGAAGTCTGTTAACCCTTTTATTATTTTTCCGGAAGCAAACAAAAATGGATTTGAAATTCTGAAATTTCAATTTTTCATTACGATTTTCCTCATTTAGCCCTAAAATACACACATTCAGAAGAAAATTGAGGTAAATTTACATCCCAAAATTTTTTCCTCCGCGTACGGCAATACCAGACATGTGGATGTGAACTGCTGCATTGTCTTACAGCGATGTCCAGAACAGAGTTCGTACCATTGGGTTTTTGGTGGCCAATTTGGCTGCAAAAGTATTGTGGTGCCACAGTATAGCTGAAGAGCCGCTGAAGTAACAGTACAATAGAATGGTGACATCTTTTCTATTGTTCTAGTGCCTTGGATAGGAACTCCAGGAGAACTCCCAGGCAATCCAGCAGAAGTCCCGGGCACTCCAGCAGAAGTCCTGGGCACATCGGCACTACTACGTAAGCGCCTTCTCGGAGGTTCCTCAGAGTCGCTTTGTGGGGACGAGGTAGACAAATAAAACGGACACTCGTCCCCACTAGCTGACTCCGTATCGGAGGCCATATAATTATAGACCTCCAAATCAGTATATGTCTTCTGGGACATGATGGGGTGGGGATAGTATGCAACCTACACTATACCTACACCACTCCACCTACTTCACTACACCACACAATGCCTTCTCCTCCACACAACGCCTTCTCCTCACAACGCCTGCTCCTCCGCTAAACGCCTTCTCCTCCACATACACCTTCTCCTCCACTAAACGCCTTCTCCTCCACTAAACGCCTTTTCCTCCACTAAACGCCTTTTCCTCCACACGATTTGCACTTAAAAGTGCAGTTTGAAGGGAAAGGGAATACAGACGATGGGGGGTATAGTACAGGGAAGTGGGATTACACTGAGAGGGGTATGGAGGATGGGTGTAGTGGTTTATGCACACTCTACAGGACAGATCCCAAGACACTCTGCTCTCCAACACTACCAAATGCAGAATGGCGGCGTTGGAGAGCGTGGAGGGTCTTGGATCTGCCCTCCCCAGTAAATGATCGCTACGATTGGCCAGTCTGTACAGACGGGCCAATCGCAGCGATCGACATCACAGGACCAATCAGATCGGTCCTGTGAAGTCAGAGGGGGACGTCCCCTCGTGATCCCGGCATACCGAAGCTATGTCTCGCGACGGGATGATGTAATTTAACCCCGGAGCGGCCAGCCCGCAGTCTCCGATCGCTGCAATTGGCCATCTGTACAGACGGGCCAATCGCAGAGATCGACATCACAGGACCGCCATGACAGGTCCTGTGATGTCAGAGGGGGAATGTCTCGCGACGGGATGACCTAATGTCTGCATGTTGCGCAGCTAGCGGATATATCCGCCACTGAGCGCTAACTCACTGCGCTCAGTGACGGATATATCCGCCACGGAGAGGCAAGGGGTTAAGTAAAGCATTGCCTTTGTTCACTTTCAGTAAGACCTTGATCACTTTTGATGAAAATGTGGCGCTTTGGACAATTAGGCATATCTGGATTCCACCAGTTTAGAAAACTTGCATAACGTCCCTATCATCTCTTCAATATATCAGATGTTCTTGCTCTATCTCTGGTATCACCCCATCTCCTCAGAATCACAGGCTCTCCGATTTCGCCCATATTTCCGTATCAGACCCTCTCTCCCTCCGGTATTGCTGCTATCTCCTCAGTGTTGGTCCCTCTCTCTCTCTCTGGTACCGCCCCTCTCTCTTCAGTATCAAACCCTCTCTGTCCGGGATCGCCCCTATCTCCTCAGTATCGGACCCTCTCTTCCTCCGGTGTCACTGCTATCTCCTCAGTATCGGACCCTCTCTCTCTACAGCAACGGACCCTCTTTCTCTCCGATATCGTCCCTCTCTCCGATATTGTCCCTATCTTCTCAGTTACTGACCCTCTCTCCGTTATCGCACCTTTCTACTCAGTTTCGGACCTGATTTCCGGTATTGCCCCCAGTTCCTCAGTATCGGATGCTCTCTCTCTCCGGTATCTCCTCAGTATCGGATGCTCTCTCTCCATTATCTCCTCAGTATCAGACCCTCTCTCTCTGGTATCGCCCCCCCTCTGTCTATCTCTGGTAATGCCCCCTCCTCTCTCTCTCTGGTATCCCTCTCTCTCTGGTATCTCTCCCTCTCTCTCTGGTATCTCTCCCTCTCTCTCTGGTATCCCTCTCTCTCTGGTATCTCTCCCTCTCTCTCTGGTATCTCTCCCTCTCTCTCTGGTATCTCTCCCTCTCTGGTATCTCTCTAGTATCATCCTCTCTCTGGTCTCTCTCTCTGGTCTCTCTCTCTCTCTCACTCTCTCTCTGGTATCTCCCTCTCTCTGGTATTACCCTCTCTCTCTCTGGCATCTCCCTCTCTCTCTGGTATCTCTCTAGTATCATCCTCTCTCTGGTCTCTCTCCCTCTCTCTCTGGTATCCCTCTCTCTGGTATTTCTCTCTCTCTCTGGTATCTCTCTCTCTCTCTGGTATCTCCCTCTCTCTGGTATCTCCCTCTCTCTGGTATCTCTCCCTCTCTCTCTGGTATTTCCCTCTCTCTCTGGTATCTCTCTCTGGTATCTCCCTCTCTCTGGTCTCTCTCCCTCTCTCTCTTTCTGGTATCTCTCTCTCTCTCTGGTATCTCCCTCTCTCTGGTATCTCCCTCTCTCTGGTCTCTCTCCCTCTCTCTCTGGTATCTCTCTCTCTCTCTCTGGTATCTCTCTCTCTCTCTGGTCTCTCTCCCTCTCTCTGGTCTCTCTCCCTCTCTCTCTGGTATCTCTCTCTCTCTCTGGTATCTCTCTCTCTCTCTGGTATCTCTCTCTCTCTCTGGTATCTCTCTCTCTCTGGTATCTCTCTCTCTCTCTGGTCTCTCTCCCTCTCTCTGGTCTCTCTCCCTCTCTCTCTGGTATCTCTCTCTCTCTCTCTGGTATCTCTCTCTCTCTGGTCTCTCTCTGGTATCTCCCTCTCTCTGGTCTCTCTCCCTCTCTCTCTGGTATTTCCCTCTCTCTCTGGTATCTCTCTCTCTCTCTGGTATCTCCCTCTCTCTGGTATCTCCCTCTCTCTGGTATCTCCCTCTCTCTGGTCTCTCTCCCTCTCTCTCTGGTATCTCTCTCTCTCTCTCTGGTATCTCTCTCTCTCTCTGGTATCTCCCTCTCTCTGGTCTCTCTCCCTCTCTCTCTGGTATCTCTCCCTCTCTCTCTGGTATCTCTCTCTCTCTCTGGTCTCTCTCCCTCTCTCTGGTCTCTCTCCCTCTCTCTGCCTCTCTCTGGTCTCTCTCCGGTATCTCCCTCTCTCTGGTCTCTCTCCCTCTCTCTCTGGTATTTCCCTCTCTCTCTGGTATTTCCCTCTCTCTCTGGTATCTCCCTCTCTCTGGTATCTCCCTCTCTCTGGTCTCTCTCCCTCTCTCTCTGGTATCTCTCTCTCTCTCTCTGGTATCTCTCTCTCTCTCTCTGGTATCTCTCTCTCTCTGGTCTCTCTCTGGTATCTCCCTCTCTCTGGTCTCTCTCCCTCTCTCTCTGGTATTTCCCTCTCTCTCTGGTATTTCCCTCTCTCTCTGGTATCTCTCTCTCTCTCTGGTATCTCCCTCTCTCTGGTATCTCCCTCTCTCTGGTCTCTCTCCCTCTCTCTCTGGTATCTCTCTCTCTCTCTCTGGTATCTCTCTCTCTCTCTGGTATCTCCCTCTCTCTGGTCTCTCTCCCTCTCTCTCTGGTATCTCTCCCTCTCTCTCTGGTATCTCTCTCTCTCTCTGGTCTCTCTCCCTCTCTCTGGTCTCTCTCCCTCTCTCTGGTCTCTCTCCGGTATCTCCCTCTCTCTGGTCTCTCTCCGGTATCTCCCTCTCTCTGGTCTCTCTCCCTCTCTCTCTCTGGTATCTCTCTCTGTCTCTGGTATCTCCCTCTCTCTGGTCTCTCTCCCTCTCTCTCTGGTATCTCTCTCTCTGGTATCTCCCTCTCTCTCTGGTATCTCCCTCTCTCTGGTCTCTCTCTAGTATCATCCTCTCTCTGGTATCTCCCTCTCTCTGGTCTCTCTCCCTCTCTCTCTGGTATCTCTCTCTCTGGTATCTCCCTCTCTCTCTGGTATCTCCCTCTCTCTGGTCTCTCTCTAGTATCATCCTCTCTCTGGTATCTCCCTCTCTCTGGTCTCTCTCTAGTATCATCCTCTCTCTGGTATCTCCCTCTCTCTGGTCTCTCTCCCTCTCTCTCTGGTATCTCTCTCTCTGGTATCTCCCTCTCTCTGGTCTCTCTCTAGTATCATCCTCTCTCCGGTATCTCCCTCTCTCTGGTCTCTCTCCGGTATCTCCCTCTCTCTGGTCTCTCTCCCTCTCTCTCTCTGGTATCTCTCTCTGTCTCTGGTATCTCCCTCTCTCTGGTCTCTCTCCCTCTCTCTGGTATCTCTCTCTGTCTCTGGTATCTCCCTCTCTCTGGTCTCTCTCCCTCTCTCTCTGGTATCTCTCTCTCTGGTATCTCCCTCTCTCTCTGGTATCTCCCTCTCTCTGGTCTCTCTCTAGTATCATCCTCTCTCTGGTCTCTCCCTCTCTCTGGTCTCTCTCCCTCTCTCTGGTCTCTCTCCCTCTCTCTGGTCTCTCTCCCTCTCTCTGGTATCTCTCCCTCTCTCTGGTATCTCTCTCTCTGGTCTCTCTCCCTCTCTCTCTGGTATCTCTCTAGTATCATCCTCTCTCTGGTCTCTCCCTCTCTCTGGTATCCCTCTCTCTCTGGTCTCTCTCTCTGGTATCTCTCCCTCTCTCTCTCTCTCTCTCTCTGGTATCTTCCTCATCATATCTAATATCTATCTCTCTATGCCTGGGATTTCCCGCCTCTCCCCTGAGTCTCTTCGGCATTTCCCGGATGTCCCGCCTCTCCCCTCAGTCTCTTCGGCATTTTCCGGGTGTCCCGCCTCTCCCCTCAGTCTCTTCGGCATTTTCCGGGTGTCCAGCCTCTCCCCTCAGTCTCTTCGGTCTTTTCCGGATGTCCCGCCTCTCTTCTGAGTCTCCTCGGCATTTTCCGAATGTCCCGCCTCTCCCCTGAGTCTCTTCGGCCTTTTCCGGATGTCCCGCCTCTCCCCTGAGTCTCTTCGGCCTTTTCCGGATGTCCCGCCTCTCTGTTCTCGGGAATGTTCACGCCTCTTCCGGTCTCTCCTGTGTCTCCTCCTCCCCGCCCACTCCCGTCTGTAGCCCCGCCCCCGCCTCGGCCTCTGCTTCTCGGTGTCGCGCTCCGTGATGATCGGGCGGACGCGGAGCCGCTCCCGGGAGTGACGGAGACTCACCGGGCGGGTATCACTGGGGTAACGTCTATCTGAGGGGTGTAACAGGGTGACAGCTAGTGGGAGGTGGGTGTCATCAGGTGACAGGAGGGCGATACCAGGGTGACAGGAGGGTGATACCAGGGTGACATCTGTATAGGAGGGTGTCATCAGGAGACAGGAGGGTGATACTAGGGTGACATCTGTATAGGAGGGTGTTAAAAGGCACAGGAGGGCGATACTAGGGTGATATCTGTATAGGAGGGTGTTATAGGGCACAGGAGGGCGATACTAGGGTGATATCTGTATAGGAGGGTGTTATAGGGCACAGGAGGGTGATACTAGGGTGATATCTGTATAGGAGGGTGTTATAGGGCACAGGAGGGTGATACTAGGGTGATATATGTATAGGAGGGTGTTATAGGGCACAGGAGGGTGATACTAGGGTGACATCTGTATAGGAGGGTGTTATAGGGCACAGGAGGGCGATACTAGGGTGATATCTGTATAGGAGGGTGTTATAGGGCACAGGAGGGTGATACTAGGGTGACATCTGTATAGGAGGGTGTTATAGGGCACAGGTGGGTGTCATCAGGAGACAGGAGGGTGATACTAGGGTGACATCTATATAGGAGGGTGTTAAAAGGCACAGGAGGGCGATACTAGGGTGATACTGGGGTGACATCTATGTAGGAGGGTGTCATCAGGAGACAGGAGGGTGATAC
Source organism: Engystomops pustulosus (assembly GCF_040894005.1). NCBI lineage: Eukaryota > Metazoa > Chordata > Amphibia > Anura > Leptodactylidae > Engystomops > Engystomops pustulosus. The sequence goes on from NW_027285117.1 coordinate 55,808, forward strand.
TAGGGTGACGTATATACTGGAGGGTGTTATAGGGCGCAGGTGGGTGTCATCAGGTGACAGGTGGTTGTCAGGAGGGTAGTATTAGGGCAGTACTTTGGGGTTTTTATGGGGTAAGACGGCCACCTTGGATTGCCGCTGATTGGAGGGCGCCCACCTTGGATTGCCGCTGATTGGAGGGCGCCCACCTTGGATTGCCGCTGATTGGAGGGCGCCCACCTTGGATTGCCGCTGATTGGAGGGCGCCCACCTTGGATTGCCGCTGATTGGAGGGCGCCCACCTTGGATTGCCGCTGATTGGAGGGCGCCCCCCTTGGATTGCCGCTGATTGGAGGGCGCCCCCCTTGGATTGCCGCTGATTGGAGGGCGCCCCCCTTGGATTGCCGCTGATTGGAGGGCGCCCCCCTTGGATTGCCGCTGATTGGAGGGCGCCCACCTTGGTCTGTCGCTGATTGGAGGGCGCCCACCTTGGTCTGTCGCTGATTGGAGGGCGCCCACCTTGGATTGCCGCTGATTGGAGGGCGCCCACCTTGGATTGCCGCTGATTGGAGGGCGCCCACCTTGGATTGCCGCTGATTGGAGGGCGCCCACCTTGGATTGCCGCTGATTGGAGGGCGCCCACCTTGGATTGCCGCTGATTGGAGGGCGCCCACCTTGGATTGCCGCTGATTGGAGGGCGCCCACCTTGGATTGCCGCTGATTGGAGGGCGCCCACCTTGGATTGCCGCTGATTGGAGGGCGCCCACCTTGGTCTGTCGCTGATTGGAGGGCGCCCCCCTTGGATTGCCGCTGATTGGAAGGCGCCCCCCTTGGATTGTCGCTGATTGGAGGGCGCCCCCTTGGATTGTCGCTGATTGGAGGGCGACCATTGTGGATTGCCGCTATTAAGGGGCCCTAGAGCTGCCCATGGGAAAATCTCTGGTGGATTTACTGGCTTCATCTTCTCTGATCTCCCAAGGAATGAGCTGCTGTGGTCTGTGGCCCCTGGTTTATGTTGGGGGCCCCTCTCCATTGGTGCGCTCTATGCGGACCATGTAAGGCTCTGGTGTCGTACATTTTGAGTCCAGGTCATGTGACCAGTCGTTGGCTATGGAATCGGCAGGAGATGTGGAATACGCTGGAGATGGGCACGGGGCGATGCTGAGCAGCCAGGGCTCGTGTCGTATGCGTCCCTCCTCCTACCGGGCCCTGCGCAGCGCCGTGTCCAACCTCGCCCGTATCGACGACTTCTACTGCGAGAAGATCGGATCCGGCTTCTTCTCTGAAGTCTTCAAGGTAAGTCCAGCACCTCCTCCAGTCACATTCAGAGCTGTACACGTCTTGTGCTCCAGTGTATTGTGAGTGTAAAGCTTTAATGGAAGGGATTCGTTGCCCGGCACCCTCATCAGTCAGAGGTCACTCTTACGGCGGAGGGTAGGTCCTCGTCTGCTAAGCGAAGCTCCTCACGCTGTGTAGTGGCCATGCTGCATTGCTGGAACTGGACAGGAAAAAGTGTTAGGAATACGGCGCCTGCTGTCCTTTACTGAAGGTCCAGTTCTCGGCAGCCTTGATGGGGTCAAGAAACATGGCGAATGCACAGAACTTGTTTACTGTAACATAATGACCAGTCCTGAGGAAGTTCTGGCAATGTTCACTAATACCACTGCCGGGATGTTCCAAGTGTGGGGTGGGCAACTCCAGAATGGCGGATGCTGGGAGATGGGGCACCTCCAGAATGGCGGATGCTGGGAGATGGGGCACCTCCAGAATGGCAGATGCTGGGAGATGGGGCACCTCCAGAATGGCGGATGCTGGGAGATGGGGCACCTCCAGAATGGCGGATGCTGGGAGATGGGGCACCTCCAGAATGGCGGATGCTGGGAGATGGGGCACCTCCAGAATGGCGGATGCTGGGAGATGGGGCACCTCCAGAATGGCGGATGCTGGTGGATGGGGCACCTCCAGAATGGCGGATGCTGGTGGATGGGGCACCTCCAGAATGGCGGATGCTGAGAGATGGGGCACCTCCAGAATGGCGGATGTTTTGGGATGGGGCACCTTGAGATTGGCGGATGTTGCGGGACGGGGCACCTCCAGAATGGCGGCTGTTGTGGAACGGGGCACCTCCAGAATGGTGGATGCTGGGAGATGGGGCACCTCCAGAATGGCGGATGTTTTGGGATGGGGCACCTCCAGAATGACAGATGTTTTGGGATGGGGCACCTCGAGATTGGCGGATGTTGCGGGACGGGGCACCTCCGGAATGGCGGATGCTGGGAGATGGGGCTCCTCCAGAATGGCGGATGCTGGGAGATGGGGCACCTCCAGAATGGCGGATGCTGGTGGATGGGGCACCTCCAGAATGGCGGATGCTGGTGGATGGGGCACCTCCAGAATGGCGGATGCTGAGAGATGGGGCACCTCCAGAATGGCGGATGTTTTGGGATGGGGCACCTTGAGATTGGCGGATGTTGTGGAACGGGGCACCTCCAGAATGGTGGATGCTGGGGGATGGGGCACCTCCAGAATGGCGGATGTTTTGGGATGGGGCACCTCCAGAATGACAGATGTTTTGGGATGGGGCACCTCGAGATTGGCGGATGTTGCGGGACGGGGCACCTCCGGAATGGCGGATGCTGGGAGATGGGGCACCTCCAGAATGACAGATGTTTTGCCATTCTGGAGGTGCCCCATTCTGGCGGCTGTTGCGGATCGGGGCACCTCCAGAATGGCGGCTGTTGTGGAACGGGGCACCTCCAGAATGGCGGATGCTGGGAGATGGGGCACCTCCAGAATGACAGATGTTTTGCCATTCTGGAGGTGCCCCATTCTGGCGGCTGTTGCGGGACGGTGCACCTCCAGAATGACGGCTGTTGCAGGACGGGGCACCTCCATTCTGGCGGCTGTTGCGGGACGGGGCACCTCCAGAATGACGGCTGTTGCAGGACGGGGCACCTCCAGAATGACGGCTGTTGCAGGACGGGGCTCCTCCAGAATGACGGCTGTTGCAGGACGGGACTCCTCCAGAATGGCGGCTGTTGCGGGACGGGGCACCTCCATTCTGGCAGCTGTTATGGAACGGGGCACCTCCAGAATGACGTCTGTTGTGGGACGGGGCACCTCCAGAATGACGGCTGTTGCAGGACGGGGCTCCTCCAGAATGACGGCTGTTGCAGGACGGGGCTCCTCCAGAATGGCGGCTGTTGCGGGACGGTGCACCTCCATTCTGGCGGCTGTTGTGGAACGGGGCACCTCCAGAATGACGGCTGTTGCGGGACGGGGCACCTCCAGAATGACGGCTGTTGCAGGACGGGGCTCCTCCAGAATGACGGCTGTTGCAGGACGGGGCTCCTCCAGAATGACGGCTGTTGCAGGACGGGGCTCCTCCAGAATGACGGCTGTTGCAGGACGGGGCTCCTCCAGAATGACGGCTGTTGCAGGACGGGGCTCCTCCAGAATGACGCATGTTGTGGGTTGTGTATATTTCCCACCCCAGTAGATGTCAAGGAGGATCATCTCTACAAGATTGTGACCACTTAGTCCTTTGAGGACACAGAACACTCTGGACCTCAGATATAAGTGATCCCTACTGCTGCTGCCCGGTGTCCCATAGATGTGGCTCCTATTATCAGCTCTGGAGAGCGTTGTGTACTCCGGTAGCTCTTAGGTGTAAGCTCCTTACGTCTCCTCAGCTGATATCCGTGTCCTACGAGCTCCTGCAATGTACCTGGCCTTGTACGTGAGTGAGAACCTGTTCTTTAACCAGGGACTGGTTGCTCGCAATTGTTTTTCATGGGACTGGTGGTCTTACCAACCCTTTCTGTGCACTCATAGTCTATCACTCAATCTACTGGCCCCTTCTCTTATGATTCCCCGTTCCGGTGATGCACCCACTTCTCTGTATCCCTCATCCATGGTGTCGGGGACGTCCCTGGACCGCGTGCCAGACGGTGTAAATGGCGTAGAGGGTGTCCCCAGTTGGTTTATGTTTGGGTCAGGTTTGGGGTGTTCTCTGCGCTTGTCTCGCATGTCTCCAAACACTTCTTGGTGACAGTCTTAGGTCAGCATTGAATAATTTACGTGATTCCGGGCTTTGAGCCAGAGACGCAGGGATCCCCCTTCCCCCTCCGGGGAGAAGCTAACTCTGTCACAGGGAAGGTCGGGAGCTCCTCATAACACTGACGATACCTCTAATCATCGTATATACCCATGCACAGTACACAGAGTGGGGTATACAGGGATGTCTGGGCTGTATACAGTCCTCCTGGGTTACTGTATAGTATATACCCATGTACAGTACACAGAGTGGGGTATACAGGGGTGTCTGGGCTGTATACAGTCGTCCTCCTGGGTTACTGTATAGTATATACCCATGTACAGTACACAGAGTGGGGTATACAGGGGTGTCTGGGCTGTATACAGTTCTCCTGGGTGACTGTATAGTATATACCCATGTACAGTACACAGAGTGGGGTATACAGGGGTGTCTGGGCTGTATACAGTCCTCCTGGGTGACTGTATAGTATATACCCATGTACAGTACACAGAGTGGGGTATACAGGGGTGTCAGGGCTGTATACAGTCCTCCTGGGTGACTGTATAGGATGTTCTATGAATCTGATGTGTCGCTGCTCTGGTGATGACAGGGTTAATTCCGGGCGTCTTAATGTTGTTATAAGGGGCTTATGTCAGATTCCGAGGATTTACATCTGGAGCCTTTTACTGCTTCCCCCAAGATAAGTCTAAGCTTATTACAGCCAGATGGGAGAAACCTGCACTGGGTGCCGAGTGCACCGGGTGGTGGCGGGAAGGGGTGCCGAGTGCGCTGGGGAGGATGAGGGGTTCTGGGTGCGCTGGGGAGCAGGGGTGGTAGGTTGCTCCGGGGAGGTGGAGGGGTGCCAGGTGCGCTGGGGGTAGGGCGTTCTGGGTGCGCTGGGGAGGAGGAGGAGGGGTGCACTGTGGAGGAGGAGGAGGAGGGGTCCACTGGGGAGGAGGAGGAGGAGGGGTCCACTGGGGAGGAGGAGGGGGTGCGGGGTCCACTGGGGAGGACGAGGGGGTGCGGGGTCCACTGGGGAGGAGGAGGGGTGTACACTGTATTAGGTAGGTGCTCGTGCTGTATGTATTGTATGAGCTGTGACTGCTGTTCTATACAAGCCCTTATAAGGGAATGCTCGTTTGCTTGAGTTTTGGGAGCAGACGTCTTTAAGTTGCTTCCTCCGAGCTCTGGAGAAAGGAGATAAGAGCCTCCAGGTCTGGGATTCTTAGGAATAAAGCATGATCCTCCATACTCCACAGTACTAGCCTATGATCCTCCATACTCCACAGTACTGGCCTGTGACCCTCCATACTCCACAGTACTGGCCTGTGACCCTCCATACTCCACAGTACTAGCCTATGATCCTCCATACTCCACAGTACTGGCCTATGATCCTCCATACTCCACAGTACTAGCCTATGATCCTCCATACTCCACAGTACTAGCCTATGATCCTCCATACTCCACAGTACTAGCCTATGATCCTCCATACTCCACAGTACTGGCCTATGACCCTCCATACTCCACAGTACTGGCCTGTGATCCTCCATACTCCACAGTACTGGACTATGATCCTCCATACTCCACAGTACTGGCCTATGATCCTCCATACTCCACAGTACTGGCCTATGATCCTCCATACTCCACAGTACTAGCCTATGATCCTCCATACTCCACAGTACTGGCCTATGACCCTCCATACTCCACAGTACTAGCCTATGATCCTCCATACTCCACAGTACTGGCCTATGACCCTCCATACTCCACAGTACTGGCCTATGATCCTCCATACTCCACAGTACTGGCCTATGACCCTCCATACTCCACAGTACTGGCCTATGACCCTCCATACTCCACAGTACTGGCCTATGACCCTCCATACTCCACAGTACTGGCCTATGACCCTCCATACTCCACAGTACTGGCCTATGACCCTCCATACTCCACAGTACTGGCCTATGACCCTCCATACTCCACAGTACTGGCCTATGACCCTCCATACTCCACAGTACTGGCCTATGACCCTCCATACTCCACAGTACTGGCCTATGACCCTCCATACTCCACAGTACTGGCCTATGACCCTCCATATTCCACAGTACTGGCCTGTGACCCTCCATACTCCACAGTACTGGTCTGTTACCATCCATACTCTACAGTACTGGCCTATGACCCTCCATACTCCGCAGCACTGGCCTATGACCCTCCATACTCCGCAGTACTGGCCTATGACCCTCCATACTCCGCAGTACTGGCCTATGACCCTCCATACTCCACAGTACTGGCCTATGACCCTCCATACTCCACAGTACTGGCCTATGACCCTCCATACTCCACAGTACTGGCCTATGACCCTCCATACTCCACAGTACTGGCTTATGACCCTCCATACTCCACAGTACTGGCCTATGATCCTCCATACTCCACAGTACTGGCCTGTGACCCTCCATACTCCACAGTACTGGCCTGTGACCCTCCATACTCCACAGTACTGGCCTGTGACCCTCCATACTCCACAGTACTGGCCTGTGACCCTCCATACTCCACAGTACTGGCCTGTGATCCTCCATACTCCACAGTACTGGCCTATGACCCTCCATACTCCACAGTACTAGCCTATGATCCTCCATACTCCACAGTACTGGCCTATGACCCTCCATACTCCACAGTACTAGCCTATGATCCTCCATACTCCACAGTACTGGCCTATGACCCTCCATACTCCACAGTACTGGCCTATGACCCTCCATACTCCACAGTACTGGCCTATGACCCCCCATACTCCACAGTACTGGCCTATGACCCTCCATACTCCACAGTACTGGCCTATGACCCTCCATACTCCACAGTACTGGCCTATGACCCTCCATACTCCACAGTACTGGCCTATGACCCTCCATACTCCACAGTACTGGCCTATGACCCTCCATACTCCACAGCACTGGCCTATGACCCTCCATACTCCACAGCACTGGCCTATGACCCTCCATACTCCACAGTACTGGTCTATGACCATCCATACTCCACAGTACTGGCCTATGACCCTCCATACTCCACAGTACTGGCCTATGACCCTCCATACTCCACAGTACTGGTCTATGACCATCCATACTCCACAGTACTGGCCTATGACCCTCCATACTCCACAGTACTGGCCTATGACCCTCCATACTCCACAGTACTGGCCTATGACCCTCCATACTCCACAGTACTGGCCTATGACCCTCCATACTCCACAGTACTGGCCTATGACCCTCCATACTCCACAGTACTGGCCTATGACCCTCCATACTCCACAGTACTGGCCTATGACCCTCCATACTCCACAGTACTGGCCTATGACCCTCCATACTCCACAGTACTGGTCTAAGGTGTTCCATTCTATTCTAATCACAGTGGTTGGACATGGGGTCCCATGTAGAGTGGGGCATTTGTGCATGGGGTCACATATAGGATTTCTTCATATTGTTGGTAATATGTAAGTCCCCAGAGCACTGGCTGTGGTTAAGGATGCACTCTGGATCATACAGCTGCACTATGGATTCAAGGATCTCTGGTTTCTCACCCCCACTGGATGATCTTCTCTGCTCTTGGTCCTCATTCTGCAGCAGTGAATGATCGCTTGGTTATATTTGTACTGTATATATTTTCACTGATGTTACTAGGAATGACCAGGATACAGTCCTCTCCTGCAGGACATCGCCGGGCAGATCCTGGATACAGTCCTCTCCTGCAGGATATCACCGGGCAGATCCTGGATACTGTCTTCTCCTGCAGGACATCACTGGGTAGACCCTGGATAGTGTCCTCTCCTGCAGGACATCACCGGGCAGATCCTGGATACAGTCCTCTCCTGCAGGATATCACCGGGCAGATCCTGGATACAGTCCTCTCCTGCAGGATATCACCGGGTAGACCCTGGATACTGTCTTCTCCTGCAGGACATCACTGGGTAGACCCTGGATAGTGTCCTCTCCTGCAGAACATCACTGGGTAGACCCTGGATAGTGTCCTCTCCTGCAGGATATCACCGGGCAGATCCTGGATACAGTCCTCTCCTGCAGGATATCACCGGGCAGTTCCTGGATACTGTCCTCTCCTGCAGGATATCACCAGGTAGACCCTGGATACTGTCTTCTCCTGCAGAACATCACTGGGTAGACCCTGGATAGTGTCCTCTCCTGCAGGATATCACTGGGTAGACCCTGGATACTGTCCTCTCCTGCAGGATATCACTGGGTAGATCCTGGATACTGTCCTCTCCTGCAGGATATCACTGGGCAGATCCTGGATACTGTCCTCTCCTGCAGGACATCACTGGGCAGATCCTGGATACTGTCTTCTCCTGCAGGATATCGCCGGGCAGATCCTGGATACAGTCCTCTCCTGCAGGATATCACCGGGTAGATTCTCTATACTGTCCTCTCCTGCAGGACATCACTGGGCAGACCGTGGATAGTGTCCTCTCCTGCAGGATATCGCCGGGCAGACCCTGGATAGTGTCCTCTCCTGCAGGATATCACCGGTAGATCCTGAATACTGTCCTCTTCTGCAGGATATCACTGGGCAGACCATGGATAGTGTCCTCTCCTGCAGGACATCACTGGGCAGATCCTGGACACTGTCCTCTCCTGCAGGATATCACCGGGCACATCCTGGACACTGTCCTCTCCTGCAGGATATCACCGGGTAGACCCTGGATACTGTCTTCTCCTGCAGGACATCACTGGGTAGACCCTGGATAGTGTCCTCTCCTGCAGAACATCACTGGGTAGACCCTGGATACTGTCCTCTCCTGCAGGACATCACCCGGCAGATCCTGGATACTGTCCTCTCCTGCAGGATATCACACGGCAGATCCTGGATACTGTCCTCTCCTGCAGGATATCACCGGGCAGATCCTGGATACTGTCCTCTCCTGCAGGATATCACCGGGCAGATCCTGGATACTGTCCTCTCCTGCAGGATATCACTGGGCAGTTCCTGGATACTGTCCTCTCCTGCAGGATATCACTGGGTAGACCCTGGATAGTGTCCTCTCCTGCAGAACATCACTGGGTAGACCCTGGATACTGTCCTCTCCTGCAGGACATCACCCGGCAGATCCTGGATACTGTCCTCTCCTGCAGGATATCACCGGGCAGATCCTGGACACTGTCCTCTCCTGCAGGATATCACCGGGTAGACCCTGGATACTGTCCTCTCCTGCAGGACATCACTGGGCAGATCCTGGATACTGTCCTCTTCTGCAAGATATCACTGGGCAGATCCTGGATACTGTCCTCTCCTGCAGAATATCACCGGGCAGATCCTGGATACTGTCCTCTTCTGCAAGATATCACTGGGCAGATCCTGGATACTGTCCTCTCCTGCAGGATATCACTGGGCAGTTCCTGGATAGTGTCCTCTCCTGCAGAACATCACTGGGTGGACCCTGGATACTGTCCTCTCCTGCAGGACATCACCCGGCAGATCCTGGATACAGTCCTCTCCTGCAGGATATCACCGGGCAGATCCTGGATACTGTCCTCTCCTGCAGGATATCACTGGGCAGTTTCTCGATACTGTCCTCTCCTGCAGGATATAACCGGGCAGATCCTGGATACTGTCCTCTCCTGCAGGATATCACACGGCAGATCCTGGATACTGTCCTCTCCTGCAGGATATCACCGGGCAGATCCTGGATACTGTCCTCTCCTGCAGGATATCAGTGGGCAGATCCTGGATACTGTCCTCTCCTGCAGGATATCACCGGGCAGATCCTGGATACTGTCCTCTCCTGCAGGATATCAGTGGGCAGATCCTGGATACTGTCCTCTCCTGCAGGATATCACCGGGCAGATCCTGGATACTGTCCTCTCCTGCAGGATATCACTGGGCAGATCCTGGATACTGTCCTCTCCTGCAGGATATCACCGGGCAGATCCTGGATACTGTCCTCTCCTGCAGGATATCACCGGGCAGATCCTGGATACTGTCCTCTCCTGCAGGATATCACCGGGCAGATCCTGGATACTGTCCTCTCCTGCAGGATATCACCGGGCAGATCCTGGATACTGTCCTCTCCTGCAGGATATCACTGGGCAGTTTCTCGATACTGTCCTCTCCTGCAGGACATCACCGGGCAGATCCTGGATACTGTCCTCTTCTGCAAGATATCACTGGGCAGTTCCTGGATACTGTCCTCTCCTGCAGGATATCACCGGGCAGATCCTGGACACTGTCCTCTCCTGCAGGATATCACCGGGTAGACCCTGGATACTGTCCTCTCCTGCAGGACATCACTGGGCAGATCCTGGATACTGTCCTCTTCTGCAAGATATCACTGGGCAGATCCTGGATACTGTCCTCTCCTGCAGAATATCACCGGGCAGATCCTGGATACTGTCCTCTTCTGCAAGATATCACTGGGCAGATCCTGGATACTGTCCTCTCCTGCAGGATATCACTGGGCAGTTCCTGGATAGTGTCCTCTCCTGCAGAACATCACTGGGTGGACCCTGGATACTGTCCTCTCCTGCAGGACATCACCCGGCAGATCCTGGATACAGTCCTCTCCTGCAGGATATCACCGGGCAGATCCTGGATACTGTCCTCTCCTGCAGGATATCACTGGGCAGTTTCTCGATACTGTCCTCTCCTGCAGGATATAACCGGGCAGATCCTGGATACTGTCCTCTCCTGCAGGATATCACACGGCAGATCCTGGATACTGTCCTCTCCTGCAGGATATCACCGGGCAGATCCTGGATACTGTCCTCTCCTGCAGGATATCAGTGGGCAGATCCTGGATACTGTCCTCTCCTGCAGGATATCACCGGGCAGATCCTGGATACTGTCCTCTCCTGCAGGATATCAGTGGGCAGATCCTGGATACTGTCCTCTCCTGCAGGATATCACCGGGCAGATCCTGGATACTGTCCTCTCCTGCAGGATATCACTGGGCAGATCCTGGATACTGTCCTCTCCTGCAGGATATCACCGGGCAGATCCTGGATACTGTCCTCTCCTGCAGGATATCACCGGGCAGATCCTGGATACTGTCCTCTCCTGCAGGATATCACCGGGCAGATCCTGGATACTGTCCTCTCCTGCAGGATATCACCGGGCAGATCCTGGATACTGTCCTCTCCTGCAGGATATCACTGGGCAGTTTCTCGATACTGTCCTCTCCTGCAGGACATCACCGGGCAGATCCTGGATACTGTCCTCTTCTGCAAGATATCACTGGGCAGTTCCTGGATACTGTCCTCTCCTGCAGGACATCGCCTGGTAGATCCTGCATAGTGTCCTCTCCTGCAGGACAACGCCTGGTAGATCCTGGATACAGTCTTCTCTTGCAAGAAGTTACTGGTCTCATATTTTCCCCATCTAGATTTCCTCTCCTGGCAGCTCTGACTGTATGTGACCCTAGAGAACCCCACCCTTGTCCAGTCAGAGGGAGGACTGCTCTGCTCCCTCTATACACATGAGGCCACATATGACTCTTATCATCCGGCATTGTCCTTGGTCATATACGACGCACAACTGCTTATTCACAGCATAGCCGGGATGTATACCATATGAATGATGAAGACAATCCACAGGTCTGAGGAGGTGGATGTGAGCAATATAGAGGCAGAATATAATCTACAATTTGGAGGGGTCTATGTGATAAATTGGGGCCAGAGGTATCGAAGCCTGAGGTCACCACACCAGTAGGATGTTCAGGCTAACTTTTGACACCTGGCCCTATGGGAAGTTTTTCTGAGCAATTAGGTTTCTATATACACCACTCCAAATAAATTACACCCTGAGAACATCCAGCTTGAAGCCTCAATCTGGTGCGGTACTGCTGATCAATTGGCGTCATCTTGTCAACATATTTACAGCATGATGAGGAGGACTTTTTAAATGCCAATTGTAATTGAACTGGGAAATTAACTATCGGACAATTCATGAATCCAACAGCTGGTGTGAATGCTGCCAAGTGTCATGTAAGAGAACAGCAAATTGTGCAAAAGTAATGAAACGCTGAACAATTGGACATGCGCGTTCCAGAGTTTAGAGGTCACAATCGGGTCACCTGTAAAGGTTAGAGGACCTTTTAGGTTCATCCCGAAACTTCACCCATAAGACAAATATATCTAACTCTTTGTGAGTAATGTAGTTTGTCAAATTTCTTTTCATTTTAAAGTATAAATTTTTGTTTAAAATGTTTTCTTTTCCTTAGAATAAGACGACATACAGTACAATGATAGATCTCTAGATCAATAATACATGTTATAGCCATCGCTACACAATAATCACTGGTACAGGTCAATACCGAGCGCGGTGCGTAGTATAAGCGTCTGATATATGGGAAGTAGTCAGACAGATCTGTGTGTCTTCTATGTTACTACCAGTTGTACATCACATTGAGTAGAAAAAAGAGAGAACAGAATATTTAAAAATAAAACCAACAAACCCAGTCCTCAGGAGTATTTTACCGGAGTCGGGTACACCCAACACCCTTGTACGCCATCGGTTTTAAACTATGTTATTGTGTTAGGGGAGGCTCTACATGATAAGACACAGCGGAGAGAGATTGGGTGTGGTCCATGGGTGCCAAGTGGCGTGAGAAGAGGAAAGAGAGGAAAGTACAATGTTTAGATCTCTCCGTGAGCTCATATTAGCGGGAGGAATTGATTTCCATTTTCTTGCAAGAATATGTCCCAGTATCGCTAATGCAAGGTTTATATCGGCTTTATTGTTAATTGAGAGCAAAGCAGAAAGACCTCCGTCCAGATGGAAGATACCGATAGATAGAAAGATGGATAAAAACTTTGATCAAAAAGAACAATTTCCCTTTTTGGGATTATCATAGTATTCAGTATTCCCAGACTTTTTTGCCCACTATGGCTGTGTAATCACTGTATCTTTGTAGGTGACGTGTTTCACTACAGCACGAGAAATAAATAGGGGGACAGTACAGTCTTCCGAGTGCCTTCTCTAGCTCCTCATGGAGGTCTGCAATAAGTGACGAGAAAGTAACATTTGCTAATTTCGCCCACTGAAAGGGGAACTCATTATCTCTCTCTTCAGTTGTTGTGGGACATTTATACCTAAGATCTGAGATTTTCTCTCATTTACTTTATAGTAAGACACTTGGCCAAACTCTCTAAGCGATGATTGTATTGCTCTAAGCGAGACTGGGGAAAAGTGAGGGTTAAAATCACAACGTCGGCAAAGAGCCCCACCTTGTGTTGTGTCCCTCTCGCTGCCACCCCCTCCATATCTAGATCATTACGTATCATTTCCTCCAGGGGCTCCATCACCATCGCAAGTCGTATCAGTTTGTCCAAGTTTCTCAGTCCAGTTAACCCTTTGCACCCCTGTTCTGCCCCCCCTTCTATAACTTCTTATGGTACACCTGCATCCACCCTGACGTGTTTCCTGACCACATCTTTGGGTGTATCGTAATCCATCAGGTCAGCCACCGCTCCTGACCACTTCAGGGTAGTGCACTGTGGTTCCCATTAATGAAGTCTTGACCCCTGTGAAAGTGGGACAAGCAGTGGTCTCTTACACCCTCAGCAGTGGTCCCCGGTCCCCTGTCAGTGGGTGCACACCTGCCTTGTTAGGTCTAGTGTTCGGCGGCTGGTAATCATAATGAATTATGCATTGGCTCAGCGTTACGAGGATGACGTGCTGGAGCATCGGGCTTTTGTTTCTCCTGTATAATCTGCTGTGCAGTGGAGTCTATCCCCGTCATGTAGTGTCACATGTTACTGTAGTCCCTTAGTAATCTGCGGACCACTTCCTCTAGCACCCCAAGTTTGGGGACCTTTTTGGAGCGTTTTACTCCCTGGTATCAGACCAACAACTATCAAGACTAAGGCAAGTTTTTGTATCTTATGGTGGGAACTGAAGTAAAACAAATACAACAGCGATGGTAGAGCGACAACTAAGATGCAAGAGCACCTTTACTGAACTCCCATGGCCTCGGGAGTGCTGTGGTGGCCAAACTCTTCTCAAAGGTCCTAAAAAGACTCCTCATTTAGGAAAACCATTTGGCCACCACTTTACACTAATGGTCACCAACCCATACTCCAGGTAGGTTATCATAGTGATGTCACTTCCCCCTGTATAGAAAGGGGTTGACCAGGTTTAGATGTTTAGTAACAAAAACAAAAAAGAGCACACGAGAGGAATGACATGCACAGTAAATGTAGAAAATTAATAAACATATTTTATTGATCAAAATTCATAGTAAAAATACATACATTAAAAATATGGCTTCAGGAGAGACCAGAGTTCACATAAACAGCAGCCATGGTACACAGGATCAATATTTAATATAGGCATAATAGGGTAACCAACCATTGCTAACTCTGCCCATCCAGACCACAAATAACAATCATCGTTCAGATACAGTGTAGTAACGCCAAAATAGACCGCATGCATGCATTCATTAAGTATAGCGGTCTGGGTCCTTGAGACCATGGTTACCTGGCCTGCAAGAGTCCCCCAACGCGCGTTTCAACCCGCCGGTCTTTCTCAAGGGGTGATGTGACAAACGCTAGATCGGACATATAACCCGGACCTGACCAATGAACAGTCAGGAGCAATCGTGAGCAGTAGTACACCTCGGCTAGCCCGTACCTGCGCTCGCGAGCGGGGCCAGGCAGTGACGTCACAGAGGTGGTGGCATCACCGAGTCATGTGACGGCAGCACCACGCCCCCCGCCCGAGAGCCGCAGGACCTGGAAAGCCAGGCATGCGCACATCAGGATAGCCTGCGGGAACCGCTGTGATGCTCAAGACAAGAATGACAGGTAATGTAAACGGTCAACAAAGACGTACCGATGGTATGTAACCAAGTCTTAGGCACAGATTATACATGTGTGTCATTTATCAGACAACGTAAAACCCTATAGTAAGCATCAGCGAGCGCAACCCAGATATTGTATGTGTAAATCATAATAATTGAAAAGAGTAGTGTTGGGATGTGTAGGAATGGGAGTCACTGAATGGGATGTATCATGTGCTGGACATAGGGATGAAAAGTATCAGAAGTGCATGGGGAACAATATTCACAACATGGATGAAATGTATGGAAATTGTTCATCAGTGTGTGAAATGATCGCTGAATCGAATGCATTGTGATAATGTGAACTGTGTTGTGAAGGAGGTGAAGGAGTGGGAATGCGTGGATGGCTGGTGGGAGGTGAGTGTTGGTGTTGTTGAAGTGCCACGAAACGCAGTTGTGCAAAACGTGAAAAGTGACAAGCAAACGGTGAACACATAAGGAAAAAACCACCAAGTGAACAGAGGGCCACACGTGCACAGCATGAAGTGCCAAATACTTATCGCAAGTTACGGTCAGTCGCAGTTGATTCTCTAAATCACAAGCAAGCTCGTCATCGCTTTGGACCTGTTTAGGGTGAGATGCAGAGACACATATATCCTAGGGTAGCCCGCTAGACCTAAGACAGTCTTTAAAAGCGCACATAATATTAGGGATCTAGTCACCTCAAGCTTTGTGAGAGAGGGAAACACTAAGGGTCCAGGGATGCAAGGATTCTATAGTTGCAAAAAATGTCAGGGATGCAAGTATAGAAGTTGGGTGGATAAAGGGGCAGTAAAGGAATTCAATATAGACAGGAACTCGCCCTCATACAAGATAAAAGAGTTTATAAATTGCGATACTTGCGCCATTATTCTTTGATTGTTTGCCCATGTGGACTCAAGTATGTTGGGAGGACGGGGAGAAAGCTAAAAATCGGCGAGCATGTTAGAAATATAAAAAAGGGTTTAAAGACACACAGTTTGTCTGCCCACTTTCGTGAGAAGCATAACCAGAATCCTAAAGGTTTAATTTTTTTTGGTCTGGAAAGAGTTGAGGCACACTGGAGGGGAGAAGACCTGAACAAGAAATTGAATGTCAGGGAAGGTTTTTGGATTTACCACCTGAACACCCTCCAACCATATGGCCTTAATATAGACTTTGAACTAAAAAGTTTTATTGTATGATTATTTTAGTAATCACTGTATTACTGTATAATGTCTCAATGCTGATATAGGAATGAAGGAGGCGATCTTAATATGTAAAGCACCAATATTGAACGAACATTTAAAGTTTTTTAAAAAATTTTTTTAAAATTTGTTTACATGTAAGTAAGCTTTTGTGTATTTTTGTATTTTGATATGCAAATTAACATCGGCTTGTATGGCAATACATGACATCATGTTTATGCGGATGGAAGGTCTTTGTCTCCCTGAGTTGGGGGGGGGGGGGTAAGTGGTTTTGTGTCTGTGTATGTGATTTTGGTATAAAAACACCAGTGATGACACCAAACACCATGCCCCGGAAGAAGGCTGAATAGGCGAAACCTGGGTCGGGCGAGGTGTTTTAGGCGTCTTATGCTTTCACTACATGCGCGCTTTTAAATTGGAATATGTGAGTATATACAATAAATACTATTTCCTTTTTGAACCTGGCAATCTGCACCATCCTTCCGCATACCTCCTGATGTAGGATCGGGAACACACCGCGGACACGGTAACGAGACGAGGATTGTGTTTCAACCCACTAAAGGAGGACGATTGGCGATGCAAGGAGTCGGGGATATCTTTTATTTCCAGTCCATGAAGAGGGGGTGAGAGGCTCTAGCCATTTGACAAACAGTATAAGGAGTAGATTATCAATTACTGGCCTCAGGGGTTACATCCAGTAGTCATGGATATCCTCTATGTGGTTACATCCAGTAGTCATGGATATCTTCTCTGTGGTTACATCCAGTAGTCATGGATATCCTCTCTGTGGTTACATCCAGTAGTTAGGGATATCCTCTCTCTGGTTACATCCAGTAGTGAGGGATATCCTCTCTCTGGTTACATCCAGTAGTGAGGGATATCCTCTCTCTGGTTACATCCAGTAGTTAGGGATATCCTCTCTCTGGTTACATCCAGTAGTTAGGGATATCCTCTCTCTGGTTACATCCAGTAGTTAGGGATATCCTCTCTCTGGTTACATCCAGTAGTTAGGGATATCCTCTCTCTGGTTACATCCAGTAGTCAGGGATATCCTCTGTCTTGTTACATCCAGTAGTCAGGGATATCCTCTCTCTGGTTACATCCAGTAGTCAGGGATATCCTCTCTCTGGTTACATCCAGTAGTCAGGGATATCCTCTCTGGTTACATCCAGTAGTCAGGGATATCCTCTCTCTGGTTACATCCAGTAGTCAGGGATATCCTCTCCCTGGTTACATCCAGTAGTCAGGGATATCCTCTCCCTGATTACATCCAGTAGTCAGTGATATCCTCTCTCTGATTACACCCAGTAGTCAGTGATATCCTCTCTCTGATTACATCCAGTAGTCAGGGATATCCTCTCTCTGGTTACATCCAGTAGTGAGGGATATCCTCTCTCTAATTACATCCAGTAGTAAGGGATATCCTCTCTCTGGTTACATCCATTAGTGAGGGATATCCTCTCTCTGGTTACATCCAGTAGTGAGGGATATCCTCTCTCTGGTTACATCCAGTAGTGAGGGATATCCTCTCTCTGGTTACATCCAGTAGTCAGTGATATCCTCTCTCTGGTTACATCCAGTAGTCAGTGATATCCTCTCTCTGGTTACATCCAGTAGTCAGGGATATCCTCTCTCTGGTTACATCCAGTAGTAAGGGATATCCTCTCCCTGATTACATCCAGTAGTCAGTGATATCCTCTCTCTGATTACATCCAGTAGTCAGGGATATCCTCTCTCTGGTTACATCCAGTAGTCAGGGATATCCTCTCTCTGGTTACATCCAGTAGTCAGGGATATCCTCTCTCTGGTTACATCCAGTAGTCAGGGATATCCTCTCCCTGGTTACATCCAGTAGTCAGGGATATCCTCTCCCTGATTACATCCAGTAGTCAGTGATATCCTCTCTCTGATTACACCCAGTAGTCAGTGATATCCTCTCTCTGATTACATCCAGTAGTCAGGGATATCCTCTCTCTGGTTACATCCAGTAGTGAGGGATATCCTCTCTCTAATTACATCCAGTAGTCAGGGATATCCTCTCTCTGGTTACATCCAGTAGTGAGGGATATCCTCTCTCTGGTTACATCCAGTAGTGAGGGATATCCTCTCTCTGGTTACATCCAGTAGTGAGGGATATCCTCTCTCTGGTTACATCCAGTAGTCAGTGATATCCTCTCTCTGGTTACATCCAGTAGTCAGTGATATCCTCTCTCTGGTTACATCCAGTAGTCAGGGATATCCTCTCTCTGGTTACATCCAGTAGTAAGGGATATCCTCTCCCTGATTACATCCAGTAGTCAGTGATATCCTCTCTCTGATTACATCCAGTAGTCAGGGATATCCTCTCTCCGGTTAGATCCAGTAGTCAGGGATATCCTCTCTCTGGTTAGATCCAGTAGTCAGGGATATCCTCTCTCTGGTTAGATCCAGTAGTCAGTGATATCCTCTCTCTGGTTACATCCAGTAGTCAGGGATATCCTCTCTCTGGTTAGATCCAGTAGTCAGTGATATCCTCTCTCTGATTACATCCAGTAGTCAGGGATATCCTCTCTCTGGTTAGATCCAGTAGTCAGGGATATCCTCTCTCTGATTACATCCAGTAGTCAGGGATATCCTCTCTCTGATTACATCCAGTAGTCAGGGATATCCTCTCCCTGATTACATCCAGTAGTCAGGGATATCCTCTCTCTAATTACATCCAGTAGTCAGGGATATCCTCTCTCTGATTACATCCAGTAGTCAGGGATATCCTCTCTCTGATTACATCCAGTAGTCAGGGATATCCTCTCCCTGATTACATCCAGTAGTCAGGGATATCCTCTCTCTGATTACATCCAGTAGTCAGGGATATCCTCTCCCTGATTACATCCAGTAGTGAAGGATATCCTCTCTCTGGTTACATACAGTAGTCAGGTATATCCTCTGTCTGGTTACATCCAGTAGTCAGGGATATCCTCTCTCGGGTTACATCCAGTAGTTAGGGATATCCTCTCTCTGGTTACATCCAGTAGTCAGGTATATCCTCTGTCTTGTTAATTAAAGTAGTCAGGGATATCCTCTCGGTGGTCACATGCTGTGATATCCTCTTCCACCCCTTCACGTTGCTCTCGGGGATATCCTGGTTGGTTGTTTTTGGACCCATCCCTTGAAGGTCTCTTGTGTTGATGGAGGTTTCTTCTTGGCTTTCGGTAGTTATGTGCATTGTATTCGTGCTCCATCCGTGTATTGGGGGGGGGGGGGGGTGGTATCGTAGTTGTGTCAGGTTTCTCACAGTTGTAGCGTTGTAGCATCTTTTGTGCAACATTTTCCCTAAAGAGTCACATGTCCACTGCAGACGTTGCCACCTCATGTGTCACAGATATTGAGTTGTCTAAACCACATTGATAAACCTTATGTGCAGAAGCCCGTCCCCCGAGGATAAACCCTCCCCCTATTATCTGTATATATCTGCGGCTGACGGGTCATGTGACCGGGTGCTGTACTCCGAGTGCAGTCTGGAAAATAACAGGCACCCGGCCAGTGCCTGCAGGGACAGGGTCATGTGACCGGCATTATTCGATATGGAGGGACCCTGGCGGCCGCTGTCTGGGGGGAGTGATGTCAGTGGCAGCTGCACAGAGACACCCGGCCGGGAAAAGTGACTCAGATGGACACGGGTCTGAACAAATAAGGAGCGAATCACTAAATGCTGCTCCAGCTGCACTCCCACCAATGGAAGGCCTCCATATCTCATACAGATTATATCATTTCTGACCCCAAGAGCTCCCAATCTTGTATATCTCTATGATTATCTCTTATATGTCAGCATGGGCTGACCTCTGTGTGACTACACCCCTATACACAGCGAGCTGCCATGTCCTGTGTGTTCTGACACCTTTCTATCATAGCCAGCAGTGGTCAGGGGTCAGCATGGGTGCTCTGACCTCTCTGTGACTACACCCCCATACACAGCGAGCTGCCATGCCCTGTGTGTCCTGACACCTTTCTATCATAGCCAGCAGTGGTCAGGGGTCAGCATGGGCGCTCTGACACCTCTGTGACTACACCCCCCCATACACAGCGAGCTGCCATGTCCTGTGTGTCCTGACACCTTTCTATCATAGCCAGCAGTGGTCAGGGGACAGCATGGGCGCTCTGACCCCTCTGTGACTACACCCCCATACACAGCGAGCTGCCATGTCCTGTGTGTCCTGACACCTTTCTATCATAGCCAGCAGTGGTCAGGGGTCAGCATGGGCGCTCTGACCCCTCTGTGACTACACCCCCCATACACAGCGAGCTGCCATGTCCTGTGTCCTGACACCTTTCTATCATAGCCAGCAGTGATCAGGGGTCAGCATGGGCGCTCTGACCCCTCTGTGACTACACCCCCCATACACAGCGAGCTGCCATGTCCTGTGTGTCCTGACACCTTTCTATCATAGCCAGCAGTGGTCAGGGGTCAGTATGGGTGCTCGGACCCCTCTGTGACTACACCCCCATACACAACGAGCTGCCATGTCCTGTGTGTCCTGACACCTTTCTATCATAGCCAGCAGTGGTCAGGGGTCAGCATGGGCGCTCTGACCCCTCTGTGACTACACCCCCATACACAGCGAGCTGCCATGTCCTGTGTGTCCTGACACCTTTCTATCATAGCCAGCAGTGGTCAGGGGTCAGCATGGGCGCTCTGACCTCTCTGTGACTACACCCCTATACACAGCGAGCTGCCATGTCCTGTGTGTCCTGACACCTTTCTATCATAGCCAGCAGTGGTCAGGGGTCAGCATGGGTGCTTTGACCCCTCTGTGAATACACCCCCATACACAGCGAGTTGCCATGTCCTGTTTGTCCTGACACCTTTCTATCATAGCCAGCAGTGGTCAGGGGTCAGCGTGGGTGCTCTGACCTCTCTGTGACTACACCCCCCATACACAGCGAGCTGCCATGTCCTGTGTGTCCTGACACCTTTCTGTCATAGCCAGAAGTGGTCAGGGGTCAGCATGGGTGCTCTGACCTCTCTGTGACTATACTTCCTAATTACAGCGAGCTGCCACGTCCTGTGTGTCCTGACACCTTTCTATCATAGCCAGCAGTGGTCAGGGGTCAGCATGGGTGCTCTGACCCCCGCCATGACTACACCCCCATATACAGCGAGCTGCCATGTCCTGTGTCCTGACACCTTTCTATCATAGCCAGCAGTGGTCAGGGGTCAGCATGGGTGCTCTGACCCCTCTGTGACTACACCCCCCATACACAGCGAGCTGCCATGTCCTCTGTGTCCTGATACCTTTCTATCATAGCCAGCAGGGGTCAGCATGAGCGCTCTGACCCCTCTGTGACTACTCCCCTCATACACAGCGAGCTGCCATGTCCTGTGTGTCCTGACACCTTTCTATCATAGCCAGCAGTGGTCAGGGGTCAGCATGGGTGCTCTGACCCCTCTGTGACTACACCCCCCATACACAGCGAGCTGCCATGTCCTCTGTGTCCTGACACCTTTCTATCATAGCCAGCAGTGGTCAGGAGTCAGCATGGGCGCTCTGACCCTTCTGTGACTGCTCCCCCCATACACAGCGAGCTGCCATGTCCTGTGTGTCCTGACACCTTTCTATCATAGCCAGCAGTGGTCAGGGGTCAGCATGAGCGCTCTGACCCCTCTGTGACTACTCCCCCCATACACAGGGAGCTGCCATGTCCTGTGTGTCCTGACACCTTTCTATCATAGCCAGCAGTGGTCAGGGGTCAGCATGAGCGCTCTGACCCCTCTGTGACTACTCCCCCCATACACAGGGAGCTGCCATGTCCTGTGTGTCCTGACACCTTTCTATCATAGCCAGCAGTGGTCAGGGGTCAGCATGGGCGCTCTGACCCTTCTGTGACTGCTCCCCCCATACACAGCGAGCTGCCACGTCCTGTGTGTCCTGACACCATTCTATCATAGCCAGCAGGGGTCAGCATGGGTGCTCTGACCTCTCTGTGACTGCTCCTCCCGTACACAGCGAGCTGCCATGTCCTGTGTCCTGACACCTTTCTATCATAGCCAGCAGTAGTCAGGGGTCAGCATGGGTGCTCTGACCCCTCTGTGACTACACCCCCCCATACACAGTGAGCTGCCATGTCCTGTGTGTCCTGACACCTTTCTATCATATCCAGAAGTGATCAGGGGTCAGTATGGGTTTTCTGACCTCTCGTTGACTACACCCCCCCCATACACAGTGAGCTGCCATGTCCTGTGTGTCCTGACACCTTTCTATCATAGCCAGCAGTGGTCAGGGGTCAGCATGGGTCCTCTGACCCCTTTGTGACTACACCCCCCATACACAGTGAGCTGCCATGTCCTGTGTCCTGACACCTTTCTATCATATCCAAAAGTGGTCAGGGGTCAGCATGGGCGCTCTGACCTCTCTGTGACTGCTCCTCCCGTACACAGCGAGCTGCCATGTCCTGTGTCCTGACACCTTTCTATCATAGCCAGCAGTAGTCAGGGGTCAGCATGGGTGCTCTGACCCCTCTGTGACTACACCCCCCCCATACACAGTGAGCTGCCATGTCCTGTGTGTCCTGACACCTTTCTATCATATCCAGAAGTGATCAGGGGTCAGTATGGGTTCTCTGACCTCTCGTTGACTACACCCCCCCCCATACACAGTGAGCTGCCATGTCCTGTGTGTCCTGACACCTTTCTATCATAGCCAGCAGTGGTCAGGGGTCAGCATGGGTCCTCTGACCCCTTTGTGACTACACCCCCCATACACAGTGAGCTGCCATGTCCTGTGTCCTGACACCTTTCTATAATATCCAGAAGTGGTCAGGGGTCAGCATGGGCGCTCTGACCCCTCTGTGACTACACCCTCCATACACAGCGAGCTGCCATGTCCTGTGTCCTGACACCTTTCTATCATAGCCAGCAGTGGTCAGGGGTCAGCATGGGTGCTCTGACCTCTCTGTGACTACACCCTCCATACACAGCGAGCTGCCATGTCCTGTGTCCTGACACCGTTCTATCATAGCCAGCAGTGGTCAGGGGTCAGCATGGGCGGCACGGTGGCGGAGTGAGTAGCACATCTGCCTTGCAGCACTGGAGTCCTGGGTTCGAATCCCACTCAGGTCAACATCTGCAAAGAGTTTGTATGTTCTCTCCGTGTTTGCGTGGGTTTCCTCCGGGTACTCCGGTTTCCTCCCACACTTCAAAACATACTGTTAGGCTGTTTAGATTGTGAGCCCCATGGGGACAGGGACCAATTTGACATGCTTGTGCAGCGCTGCGTAATCTGTGTGCGCTATATAAATAAAGAATTATTATTAAAGAATTTTTATGGGCGCTCTGCCCCCTCTGTGACTACACCCCCCATACACAGGGAGCTGTCATGTCCTGTGTCCTGACACCTTTCTATCATAGCCAGCAGTGGTCAGGGGTCAGCATGGGCGCTCTGACCCTTCTGTGACTACACCCCCACCCCCCCCCATACACAGCAAGCTGGCATGTCCATTGTGTCCTGACACCTTTCTATCATAGCCAGCAGTGGTCACGGGTCAGCATGGGCGCTCTGCCCCCTCTGTGACTACACCCCCCATACACTGCGAGCTGCCATGTCCTGTGTGTCCTGACACCTTTCTATCATAGCCAGCAGTGGTCAGGGGTCAGCATGGGCGCTCTGACCCCTCTGTGACTACACCCCCCATACACAGGGAGCTGTCATGTCCTGTGTCCTGACACCTTTCTATCATAGCCAGCAGTGGTCAGGGGTCAGCATGAGCGCTCTGACCCCTCTGTGACTACTCCCCTCATACACAGCGAGCTGCCATGTCCTGTGTGTCCTGACACCTTTCTATCATAGCCAGCAGTGGTCAGGGGTCAGCATGGGTGCTCTGACCCCTCTGTGACTACACCCCCCATACACAGCGAGCTGCCATGTCCTCTGTGTCCTGACACCTTTCTATCATAGCCAGCAGTGGGCAGGGGTCAGCATGGGCGCTCTGACCCTTCTGTGACTGCTCCCCCCATACACAGCGAGCTGCCATGTCCTGTGTGTCCTGACACCTTTCTATCATAGCCAGCAGTGGTCAGGGGTCAGCATGAGTGCTCTGACCCCTCTGTGACTACTCCCCCCATACACAGGGAGCTGCCATGTCCTGTGTGTCCTGACACCTTTCTATCATAGCCAGCAGTGGTCAGGGGTCAGCATGGGCTCTCTGACCCTTCTGTGACTGCTCCCCCCATACACAGCGAGCTGCCATGTCCTGTGTGTCCTGACACCATTCTATCATATCCAGCAGGGGTCAGCATGGGTGCTCTGACCTCTCTGTGACTGCTCCTCCCGTACACAGCGAGCTGCCATGTCCTGTGTCCTGGCACCTTTCTATCATAGCCAGCAGTAGTCAGGGGTCAGCATGGGTGCTCTGACCCCTCTGTGACTACACCCCCCCCCCCATACACAGTGAGCTGCCATGTCCTGTGTGTCCTGACACCTTTCTATCATATCCAGAAGTGATAAGGGGTCAGTATGGGTTCTCTGACCTCTCGTTGACTACACCCCCCCCATACACAGTGAGCTGCCATGTCCTGTGTGTCCTGACACCTTTCTATCATAGCCAGCAGTGGTCAGGGGTCAGCATGGGTCCTCTGACCCCTTTGTGACTACACCCCCCATACACAGGGAGCTGTCATGTCCTGTGTCCTGACACCTTTCTATCATAGCCAGCAGTGGTCAGGGGTCAGCATGGGTGCTCTGACCCCTCTGTGACTACACCCCCCCCCCATACACAGCAAGCTGGCATGTCCATTGTGTCCTGACACCTTTCTATCATAGCCAGCAGTGGTCACGGGTCAGCATGGGCGCTCTGACCCCTCTGTGACTACTCCCCTCATACACAGCGAGCTGCCATGTCCTGTGTGTCCTGACACCTTTCTATCATAGCCAGCAGTGGTCAGGGGTCAGCATGAGCGCTCTGACCCCTCTGTGACTACTCCCCCCATACACAGCGAGCTGCCACGTCCTGTGTGTCCTGACACCATTCTATCATAGCCAGCAGGGGTCAGCATGGGTGCTCTGACCCCTCCGTGACTACACCACCCCATACACAGTGAGCTGCCATGTCCTGTGTGTCCTGACACCTTTCTATCATAGCCAGCAGTGGTCAGGGGTCAGCATGGGCTCTCTGCCCCCTCTGTGACTACACCCCCCATACACAGGGAGCTGTCATGTCCTGTGTCCTGACACCTTTCTATCATAACCAGCTGTGGTCAGGGGTCAGCATGAGCGCCCTGACCCCTCTGTGACTACTCCCCCCATACACAGTGAGCTGCCATGTCCTGTGTGTCCTGACACCTTTCTATCATAGCCAGCAGTGGTCAGGGGTCAGCATGGGTCCTCTGACCCCTTTGTGACTACACCCCCCATACACAGTGAGCTGCCATGTCCTGTGTCCTGACACCTTTCTATCATATCCAGAAGTGGTCAGCGGTCAGCATGGGCGCTCTGACCCCTCTGTGACTACACCCTCCATACACAGCGAGCTGCCATGTCCTGTGTCCTGACACCTTTCTATCATAGCCAGCAGTGGTCAGGGGTCAGCATGGGTCCTCTGACCCCTTTGTGACTACACCCCCCATACACAGCGAGCTGTCATGTCCTGTGTCCTGACACCTTTCTATCATAACCAGCTGTGGTCAGGGGTCAGCATGAGCGCCCTGACCCCTCTGTGACTACTCCCCCCATACACAGTGAGCTGCCATGTCCTGTGTGTCCTGACACCTTTCTATCATAGCCAGCAGTGGTAAGGGGTCAGCATGGGTCCTCTGACCCCTTTGTGACTACACCCCCCATACACAGTGAGCTGCCATGTCCTGTGTCCTGACACCTTTCTATCATATCCAGAAGTGGTCAGCGGTCAGCATGGGCGCTCTGACCCCTCTGTGACTACACCCTCCATACACAGCGAGCTGCCATGTCCTGTGTCCTGACACCTTTCTATCATAGCCAGCAGTGGTCAGGGGTCAGCATGGGTCCTCTGACCCCTTTGTGACTACACCCCCCATACACAGCGAGCTGCCATGTCCTGTGTCCTGACACCTTTCTATCATATCCAGAAGTGGTCAGGGGTCAGCATGGGCGCTCTGACCCCTCTGTGACTACACCCTCCATACACAGCGAGCTGCCATGTCCTGTGTCCTGACACCTTTCTATCATAGCCAGCAGTGGTCAGGGGTCAGCATGGGCGCTCTGACACCTCTGTGACTACACCCCCTATACACAGCGAGCTGCCATGTCCTGTATCCTGACACCTTTCTATCATAGCCAGCAGTGGTCAGGGGTCAGCATGGGCGCTCTGCCCCCTCTGTGACTACACCCCCCATACACAGGGAGCTGTCATGTCCTGTGTCCTGACACCTTTCTATCATAGCCAGCAGTGGTCAGGGGTCAGCATGGGTGCTCTGACCCCTCTGTGACTACACCCCCCCCCCCTACACAGCAAGCTGGCATGTCCTGTGTGTCCTGACACCTTTCTATCATAGCCAGCAGTGGTCACGGGTCAGCATGGGCGCTCTGCCCCCTCTGTGACTACACCCCCCCATACACAGCGAGCTGCCATGTCCTGTGTGTCCTGACACCTTTCTATCATAGCCAGCAGTGGTCAGGGGTCAGCATGGGCACTCTGACCCCTCTGTGACTACACCCCCCATACACAGGGAGCTGTCATGTCCTTTGTCCTGACACCTTTCTATCATAGCCAGCAGTGGTCAGGGGTCAGCATGGGCGCTCTGCCCCCTCTGTGACTGCTCCCCCCATACACAGCGAGCTGCCATGTCCTGTGTGTCCTGACACCTTTCTATCATAGCCAGCAGTGGTCAGGGGTCAGCATGAGCGCTCTGACCCTTCTGTGACTGCTCCCCCCATACACAGCGAGCTGCCATGTCCTGTGTCCTGACACCTTTCTATCATAGCCAGCAGGGGTCAGCATGAGCGCTCTGACCCTTCTGTGACTGTTCCCCCCCATACACAGCGAGCTGCCATGTCCTGTGTGTCCTGACACCTTTCTATCATAGCCAGCAGTGGTCAGGGGTCAGCATGGGCGCTCTGCCCCCTCTGTGACTACACCCCCCATACACTGCGAGCTGCCATGTCCTGTGTGTCCTTACACCTTTCTATCATAGCCCGCAGTGGTCAGGGGTCAGCATGGGTGCTCTGACCTCTCTGTGACTACACCCCCCCCCCCCCATACACCGCGAGCTGCCATGTCCTGTGTGTCCTTACACCTTTCTATCATAGCCAGCAGTGGTCAGGGGTCAGCATGGGCGCTCTGACCCCTGTGTGACTACACCCCCCATATACAGCGAGCTGCCATGTCTTGTGTGTCCTGACACCTTTCTATCATAGCCAGCAGTGGTCAGGGATCAGCATGGGCGCTCTGACCCCTCTGTGACTACACCCCCATACACAGCGAGCTGCCATGTCCTGTGTGTCCTGACACCTTTCTATCATAGCCAGCAGTGGTCAGGGGTCATCATGAGCGTTCTGACCCTTCTGTGATTGCTCCCCCCATACACAGGGAGCTGCCATGTCCTGTGTCCTGACACCTTTCTATCATAGCCAGCAGAGGTCAGGGGTCAGCCTGAGCGCTCTGACCCTTCTGTGACTGCTCCTTCCATACACAGCGAGCTGCCATGTCCTGTGTGTCCTGACACCTTTCTATCATAGCCAGCAGTGGTCAGGGGTCAGCATGAGCGCTCTGACCCTTCTGTGACTGTTCCCCCCATACACAGCGAGCTGCCATGTCCTGTGTCCTGACACCTTTCTATGGTCGCCCGCAGGAATCAGCATGGATGCTTTGACCCCTCAGTCACTAATTCCTGGTCACAGTGATGTCGGTTTCCGCTGCACCCATCACATTCCAGTGTTATCAGTGGGGCCAACGCCTCCTGTCACAGGGCAAAGTACCTGTATGCACTGGCGCCAGCGCTGGAGGAGGGTGCAGCATCCTCCTGTCCTTACTGCTGTGTAATGCTGGGGACATGGTCAGATATTCTGGATTATATCATGTTATATGTTATAATCCTCCCTCTACTGTTCTGGATTATTAGACAACCACATGCCGGATTCTTGGACTGTTACAGTATATAACTGAAGAATCCTTTATCTTGTATGTGACTGTCCACATCGCCACAATGGCCTCATCCTGGTATCTCCAGACCTTCACACCACCTTATCGTGGGTCATCAAGGCCCTAGAATCAGATTGTTAGTCTGTAGATTACTCATAACTACCAACCAGGTGGATGGATGGCGCCGGCCCCACTTGGCTGCGGAGTTGGAGACCATATTGGTGGAGCAGGAAAATATGTAATAAGTTCACTGCGGTTTGTGATGAATATTTTTTCATCAGACAACAATGTCCTATAAATGTCTGTTCTATTCCTCATCTATGGATCGTGAAGGGTTTTAGTTGAAATTAATATGACTGCACATTATGTACATGCTCAGTAGTGAAGCTCCTCCCCTACAGATCAGAGGGGAAGGAATGTGGAGGGGAGACGCCTGCGTGCAGCAGTACGAGGGGAGACGCCTGCGTGCAGCAGTACGAGGGGAGACGCCTGCGTGCAGCAGTACGAGGGGAGACGCCTGCGTGCAGCAGTACGAGGGGAGACGCCTGCGTGCAGCATTACGAGGGGAGACGCCTGCGTGCAGCATTACGAGGGGAGACGCCTGCGTGCAGCATTACGAGGGGAGACGCCTGCGTGCAGCATTACCAGGGGAGACGCCTGCGTGCAGCATTACGAGGGGAGACGCCTGCGTGCAGCATTATGAGAGAAGCCCGAAACTGTTCATCAAAACGGACTGTTTCCCGAAATTGTTGGAGATGTTGCCCGTGTGGTCACTGCAGAGGATGTTCTCCAGCCGTATAATAATCTATAAGGAGGCTCTGCTGGGGCCATGAGCACATTTATACAGTCACTAATAATTATTATTCAGCACATTTGTGTTCTGGATAATTACAGATGATTACAGTTCTAGTTCTATGGTGGCCAATAAGTATTTTTGATGTTCTACCTGAAGAACGTGGTTATTGTATCATAAAAAGCCGAGTAATTTCTGTACATTTAGAGATTGAAGTGTCGGGGTTCGGCTGCCCTGAGCCCCTTTCTCTGATCTTTCCTTTTCCTTGGTGTCTCCAGGTCCGGCATCGACAATCCGGCCAGATCATGGTGCTCAAGATGAACAAGATGATGAGCAACCGCGCCAACATGCTCCGAGAGGTGCAGCTCATGAACCGGCTGTGTCACCCTAATATCCTCAGGTAAAGCTCATTCTTATCCCATGTTCTACCCCATCACCCCAACAATGTGAGGTAAAGGCCACCCTTATCCTATGTACTCCATCACACCAATAATGTGAGGTAAAGGCCACCCTTATCCCATGTACTCCATCACCCCAATATCGTGAGGTACATGTCCTCTCTCTGCCATGTCCTGCCCAGATGATGCAGTTACGCCCGACAGTGGGCGGAGCTCTTCCTTGGCTCACTTTCCTCCTCTCTCGTCTAGGTTCATGGGTGTGTGTGTGCAGCAGGGGCAGCTTCACGCCCTCACTGAGGTAAGTGGAGGGGTAACGGCAGGCGGGTGACAGGGTGCTCCTGGATTTCCTCCTCTCCAGGCTCTGTATCAGTTTATTGCGCCTCATTTTCTGGTCTGGAGTTTCTTGTAATACATGTATAATGGATGGATACAGAGTTAAGATGACATTGCAGGCCTGGTGCACGCTGGGAGTCCTCACGTCCCGTCTCCTTCCAGTACATTAATGGTGGTAACCTGGAGCAGCTGCTGCAGAGCGGGGACCCCCTGTCCTGGTCCGTGCGGGTCAAGCTGAGCCTGGACATCGCCCGCGGCCTGCGCTACCTGCACTCCAAGGGGGTCTTCCACCGTGACCTCACCTCCAAGGTAATACCCCTCTGCCCTGTACTCGGCCGCTCGCTGCTGCGGGTTTCCTCAGTCCTCACCACGCTTCTCTCTCTTAGAACTGCCTGGTGCGCTGTGACGACAGCGGCTTCTCCGCCGTGGTGGCCGACTTCGGATTGGCTGAGAAAATCCCTGATCGCAGGTGAGAGCCCAACCTCAATAATGGTGCCCCCTTCCATAACAGCAGGGCATGCTGGGAAATCCACAGAGTGATGCTCTGCAGCAGCTTCTGTGTGTTATACTCGGCGCGATACTCTGCTGACTCCACCCCTGGCGCTCTCTCTTGCAGTCAGACGGAGCCACTGTCGGTGGTGGGCTCCCCGTACTGGATGGCCCCCGAGGTCCTGCGGGGGGATGTCTACAATGAGAAGGTAAGTGTCTGGTGCTGCCGCTTCTCGTTCTTGATGATTTTGGCTTCGTCTCTCACCTTTTTCTTCTCTCCCATCTCAGGCCGACGTCTTTGCCTTCGGAATCATATTATGTGAGATAATCGCACGGATCCCTGCGGACCCCGACTACCTCCCCCGCACTGAGGTGAGTGACCAAATCCCTAACTACCTGTCATGCACCCGACTACCTCCCTCGCACTGAGGTGAGTCGCTAAGTCCTTGACTACCTACCGTGCACCCGACTACCTCCCCCGCACTGAGGTGAGTGACCAAATCCCTAACTACCTGTCATGCACCCGACTACCTCCCTCGCACTGAGGTGAGTGACCAAATCCCTAACTACCTGTCATGCACCCGACTACCTCCCTCGCACTGAGGTGAGTGACGAAATCCCTAACTACCTGTCATGCACCCGACTACCTCCCCCACAATGAGGTAAGTATCTAAGTCCCTGACTACCTACCACGCACCCGACTGCTTCCCCCGCACTGAGGTGAGTAAATCAACTGAGTAACTTTAAAAGATCTGATATTTTGTGCATTAATACAGCAACAACAAAACTATAACATAACTAAACATATTATGTGGTGACCGTAAAAGTAATCCTTCCACACTGATACATCATCAGAACCAAGCTTACTGCATAGATATAGAAGAAGAACCAAGCTTACTACAAAGATATAGAAGCAGAACCAAGCTTACTACAAAGATATAGAAGCAGAACCAAGCTTACTACAAAGATATAGAAGCAGAACCAAGCTTACTACAAAGATATAGAAGCAGAACCAAGCTTACTGCATAGATATAGAAGCAGAACCAAGCTTACTACAAACATATAGAAGCAGAACCAAGCTTACTGCATAGATATAGAGGCAGAACCAAGCTTACAACAAAGATATAGAAGCAGAACCAAGCTTACTACAAAGATATAGAAGCAGAACCAAGCTTACTACAAAGATATGGTACCAGAACCAATTTTACTTTATGCATAAGATTCAAGAACCAATTACCTCATAGAAACAATACGAGAACCAGGTTAACTACATCACTGCAGCTTCTGAGCCCAGCTCACTATATAGATGCCTTACTAAAACCAAAATTGATACATATATGTTGAAGGAATTAAGAATACTAAATACATACAGTACCAGAACCAAGCTTACTCATGAATATGGTAACAGACCTAGGATTACTACATAGAGGTGTAAGAGATGACCATCAGGGTCTTTGGATACAGAAGGCTTTTAAACCATCCCCATTGCAAAGGTGATTTTTCGAATTATAATAGTCTTTGTTTCCATCACTGGAATGGATTGAGTAACACAGAAAAGAGGCACTGTCCTTACTGAAGATTAGCTCAAGACTACTTTATTTTTGGCACTGAAACTCTTATATGGAAAGTCATAAGACACTTTGCTTAGGGCGTGCAAGTACACAAGCGGCAACTACTATTGGGTGGTTTGACCCCGGAAATGCAACACTATTGGATACAAGCACGCAAAGGAATGTAGAACCATTGGCTGTCTTCACACAAACAAAATGCCCAGGTGCTCCCCTGAATACCTTCCCCTAGGTGGTTCTAACAAGGGTTAAGTCTTTGTGTTTTCTACCTTTCTTTGTTTGAATAGAAACCCCACCCAAACTTTAGTTTTCACTAAACAAATGATGTGAAATAAATGCTTAGTCCTTAAAATGGCCGAAAGTATGTAACATGGCGTCCAAGACCGGCGCAATCTCCTTAACAGAGGACTAAAGAAAGATGACTACAAAGATAAGTTGTCAGAATCAAGATTACTTCATAGCTTCAGGTCAAGAGCCAAGATTTATGTCAGGGTCGATGGTGGTGGACCCACTGATCCACCGAGAGCAATGACGTAAGCCGACACCTGGGAGCGGGGTATAAGTGGCACCCGGTTTTCACCAGAGCGCTCTGCAAAGCGGGTTGGACTTGCTGCGGTGGGATACCACCAAGTCGCTCAACAGGCACAACTTTGCTTGTGGTGGTGGCCAAGACGAGGCACAGAGTCAGCAGGCAAAATCAGAGTCATAGTCAGGCAGAAGGACAGGATCAGAGTCGGGGACGTAGCGGAAGGTCAGGACAGGCGACAGAGAATCGAGGTCAGGAACGTAGCAGGGGGTGACAACAGACAATACACAAAGATCCAGCACTGGTCAGAAGAAGGGGCTGGCTACTTATCAGGTTAGACGGCCGGCAGCACCAATTAGCGTCGCGCTGGCTCTTTAAATCTCCACAGTAGCCACTGAAGTAACGGTACTCCACAGTAGCCGCTCTAGTAACGGTACTCCACAGTAGCCGCTCTAGTAACGGTACTCCACAGTAGCCGCTGTAGTAACGGTACTCCACAGTAGCCGATGTAGTAATGGTACTCCACCGTAGCCGCTGTAGTAACGGTACTCCACAGTAGCCGCTGTAGTAACGGTACTCCACAGGGGGGTTACACTGGGGTGCTGCATAAAGAATCATTAATCTTCTGTGTACTGTCAGGATGGGAGATTCTCCTGTGTATGCTGTCAGTCATGTGATGCCCATCTCACAGGGAGGCGTATCAGCCGTGTTCATCCTCCTGTCTCAGACATGTCTCATGTGACACACATTGCGGTCTGGGTTTTATCTCATGTGACTTGGATGGTGGTCGCGGGCTTGTCTCATGTGACTTGGATGGCGGTTGCGGGCTTGTCTCATGTGACTTGGATGGCGGTCGCGGGCTTGTCTCATGTGACTTGGATGGCGGTCGCGGGCTTGTCTCATGTGACTTGGATGGAGGTCGCGGGCTTGTCTCATGTGACTTGGATGGCGGTCGCGGGCTTGTCTCATGTGACTTGGATGGCGGTCGCGGGCTTGTCTCGTGACTTGGATGGCGGACGCGGGCTTGTCTCGTGACTTGGATGGCGGTCTTGTCTCATGTGACTTGGATGTCGGTCTTGTCTCATGTGACTTGGATGGCGGTCGCGGGCTTGTCTCATGTGACTTGGATGGAGGTCGCGGGCTTGTCTCATGTGACTTGGATGGCGGTCGCGGGCTTGACTCATGTGACTTGGATGGCGGTCGCGGGCTTGTCTCGTGACTTGGATGGCGGTCGCGGGCTTGTCTCGTAACTTGGATGGCGGTCTTGTCTCATGTGACTTGGATGGCGGTCTTGTCTCATGTGACTTGGATGGCGGTCGCGGGCGTGTCTCATGTGACTTGGATGGCGGTCGCGGGCTTGTCTCATGTGACTTGGATGGCGGTCGCGGGCTTGTCTTGTGACTTGGATGGCGGTCGCGGGCTTGTCTCGTGACTTGGATGGCAGTCGCGAGCTTGTCTCATGTGACTTGGATGGTGGTCTCGGGCTTTTCTCATGTTAATCTCATGAAGGTCTTGGGATTGTCTCATGTGACTTGGATGGTGGTCTCGGGCTTGTCTCATGTGACTTGGATGGCGGTCGCGGGCTTGTCTCGTGACTTGGATGGCGGTCGCGGGCTTGTCTCGTGACTTGGATGGCAGTCGCGGGCTTGTCTCGTGACTTGGATGGCGGTCGCGGGCTTGTCTCGTGACTTGGATGGCGGTTGCGGGCTTGTCTCGTGACTTGGATGGCGGTCGCGGGCTTGTCTCATGTGACTTGGATGGCGGTCGCGGGCTTGTCTCATGTGACGTGGATGGCGGTCGCGGGCTTGTCTCATGTGACTTGGAAGGCGGTCGCGGGCTTGTCTCATGTGACTTGGATGGCGGTCGCGGGCTTTTCTCCTGTGACTTGGATGGCGGTCGCGGGCTTGTCTCATGTGACTTGGATGGCGGTCGCGGGCTTGTCTCATGTGACTTGGAAAGCGGTCGCGGGCTTGTCTCATGTGACTTGGATGGCGGTCGCGGGCTTGTCTCATGTGACGTGGATGGCGGTCGCGGGCTTGTCTCATGTGACTTGGATGGCGGTCGCGGGCTTGTCTCATGTGACTTGGATGGCGGTCGCGGGCTTTTCTCATGTTAATCTCATGGAGGTCTTGGGATTGTCTCATGTGACTTGGATGGTGGTCTCGGGCTTGTCTCATGTGAC
Source organism: Engystomops pustulosus (assembly GCF_040894005.1). NCBI lineage: Eukaryota > Metazoa > Chordata > Amphibia > Anura > Leptodactylidae > Engystomops > Engystomops pustulosus. The sequence continues at coordinate 90,190 of NW_027285117.1, forward strand.
TTGGATGGAGGTCTCGGGATTGTCTTGTGCGACTTGGATGGTGGTCTCGGGCTTGTCGCGTGTTACTCTCATGGAGGTCTCGGGATTGTCTCATGTGACTTGGATGGTGGTCTCGGGCTTGTCACATGTTATTCTTATGGAGGTCTCTGGAATGTCTCATGTGACTTGGATGGTCGTCTCAGGCTTGTCTCGTGTTATTCTCATGGAGGTCTCGGAATTGTCTCATGTGACTTGGATGGTCGTCTCGGGATTGTCTCATGTGACTTGGATCTGACCCAGAGTGCCGGCTGGACATGGGATGTGCATGTATATTTTTTTATGAAAACCCCCCAGCACCCCTCCACACTTGGACCACGTCACTAATTTTTCTCTCATACAACACTTAAAGGGACTGATTAAGGAGAGTAGAATTACTTGTTAAGTGGATTTCATGGCTGAAAACCTTGATAACCTTTCCATAAAATGCGTCTTTAATATGAGAGACTGACATTGTCTGTTATCAGCCGCCAATCTGTGGGATTCTGGCCGCTGGACCCACCTGATCCTGAGGACCTCTCTCTAATGGACATGTTGTCATTATTTAATGGATATCTACTTCTCGCTTCTTCTCTCATGACTTTTTTGTTTTTTGCAGGACTTTGGCTTGGATATCAGTTCGTTCCAGGAGATGGTCCCGTCTGACTGCCCACCTGCCTTCCTACAGCTGGCCCGCCACTGCTGCTGGGTATGTGCTGGCGCTGCCTTGTGATTGGTCAGGGATATTGCTGGTGGGCAGAAGATGTAGCGGAGGGTGGTAAACAAAGCAGTAAGATGCAACAGAACAGTGAATGCAGCTCTGGGTGTAACCAGAGTATAAGATGTGATGTATCAGCAGAACTATGGCTCCAGCTCTGGTTGTGACTAGTGTCTGTTAGAAAAACTGACTGGTGAATTGTTTCCCTCCTGCCTGTAGATGGATCCTGAGTCCAGACCGTCCTTCACTGAGGTGAGTCAGCGACTGGAGGCCGTCCTGGATGATATGGAAACCCCCATGACCTGCCGGAAGGAGGCGCCGGAGCTGAAAACCCCAGTCCATGGTGAGATGTTCACGTTACTCCTTGTGCATGTTCCTTCAATTCTTACTACTCTTTTTAATCTCATTTTTTTTAAATAAAAAAATTGGAGATACAAAGTTCCCATGAACCCGGGATCCCTGGTTTTCTGAGGGAGTTTATAATATTATCTAGAAGTATCATGTTATTAACCGGTGGGCACCACTCAGAGGACGATCCCCATCCAGCTCGGAGCTGCAGCCTTTCTCGCCTAGAAACGGCGCCTCCAGAAGGAGGATTTGGGCATATTCTGGCCATGTTTCTTCATCTAGGTGTCCCCAGGGACAATATCCAGCATGGGACAAATCCCAATCGCCGAAAGGTGACAAGAGGGGCATGTAGAATGCAACAGTTTACAATGTCACCCATTTTGTGTAAGTGGTAGGGCGACAGATTGTATTGGTGGAGGATGACCAGATGTGTCATGTCATTGTTGGCCGCTGGAGAGACATGAAGTGGGGTCTCCAAGGCCTCGCTCCGCTGCTTATCAGACAGTGGCAAAAAGTGGACCATGGAAAAAAAGACCAATGGGACCTGAATCCTCAGAACCCCTATCAATGAGAAGTGCACGACGACCCTGGGAATCTCAAACCTCTCCTGGAATTGGGACAAAGAGAACATAACTGCATCTGCATTAAACACTGAGATCTCTGTTGTCTGGTCAGAATCCCCCACCATCCCAAGAGAATGATCAGACATGGGGCTGTCCCATGGTGAAGTCTCTAACACCTTTGCTGTGAAGCCTTATAGCCCTCTAGTCGCCTGATGGGCCAGCATGTGACTAAACAACTGCAATATGTATGAATATGCAAGAACGGGCAACTGCGGGCGGGGGCCATATTGTCCCACCACCCAAGAAAATGCATTTCTCCCCTTTGCCTTCCTCCTCTACGCCTTCCTTTCTCACTTACATAGGTCAGTCCTTTCCTACTTACCTATCTTCCTATACAGCGGATTTAATGTATCTCTCTGTTAGGTTACATACAATAAAAGTTAAGGATATTTGGCTCATGGGTGAAATTTCAGGAGGACCCCTTAATGCCTTCTAACTTTTACTAGTGAACTAAATGTGGCCTTCTCTAAACTTGAGACTGCACATGTCCAACTGTTCCCTGTATCAATACTTTTTGCACAACTTTGTGTTGTCTAACAAGGAGTTTAATGACAAAATGTGCACCAGGTGTTTTATCTGTGAATGACCCGGTACATTTCCTGGTTGTCGTCAGAATTGGTATATAGACAGTACTCCTCATCATGCTGTTCATGTTGTGACATCAAATTAAGACAACGCCTGATAATTATTCTGCAGTAATGCACAAATGTGAGGCTTCAATGCCCTGCGGAACTGGACAGTAAATGTCACACAACTACAGGCACATGAAAGGGATGTAGGAGGCACCCAGTGTCACATAAGACCATTCATAACCGTTTACATCGGTTCGGTGTGTGCATGCTCGTCGACCTACAAGGCTCCATCATCTTTTCTTGTCCAGGGAGCATCTACGCTGGACAGGGACCTACGAAACCTCACCGCTGTTCACTGATGAAAGTCTATTTACACTGAGCAACAAAGATGGTGGCATCAAGGAGAGAGCTATCCATCACTGGTGACACGAGATGAGCCTGTGGTGGTGATGGTGCTACATTGAGGGCCGGTGTCTCGTCCAAACAGCATTGCCCTTCACTGTGTGACATAAATCATTCACCACTCCCTGTGTCGCGTCCTGACCCTGGGTGTTAATCCTGGAATTGAGACTTTAGGTGACTGTAGGTGCCAGGATACAGGGCAGCTTGGTGGCCTATGGCTTCCCTGCTCATCCTGTGTCTACCTAGCATCTGATGAGTCCATGTGGCCGAAACTGGATGTGATCAAGGCGGTAACTAGGCTGGAAACAGTATGGCTCCAGACCGCGCGTGAGGTCCGGAAGTGCCAAATTCCAGCTTCCAGACACTGAGGTCATCCAAAAGAAGGAGAAGCAGCTATAGAAGATGCCGCAGTAACATAGATCTATTTAAGCGGAAAGTCGCTATGCTCTGAGGTCTCCGTACTTGGGCACCTGGGACTACCTGCAATAATGGCGGATGATACAAAATCTATGCAGCAGGAGCTGGTCACTGAGTCCTGTGTGTCACTGTGTGTGTTTTGCTTGCACTTGTCATCGTAAGTACAGGCAGTGCCCAGGTTACGTACAAGGTAGGTTCTGTAGGTTTGTTCTTAAGATGAATTTGTATGTAAGTCAGAAGTGTATATTTTATAATTGTAGCTTCAGCCAGAATTTTTTTGGTCTCTGTGACAACATTTTAAAAATGTTGGATTGTCATACGAACCAGGAGTAACAATAAAGCTTCATTACAGACGCCTGTGATATCTGTTATAGCTGATTATTGTAGCCTAGGACTAAAGTACAGTAACTTACCAAAATCCAGAGGTCTGGCTGTAACTAGGGGTCCGGCTGTACTTTGAGACTGATACTTAACCCCTTAAGGACGCAGCCATTTTGTAGCTTAAGGCTCAGCCCGATTTTTTGGATTCTGACTTGCTTCGCTTTATATGGTTAGAACTTTTGAACACTGTTACTTATCAAAACGATTCTGAGATTGTTTTTTTCCCCACATGTTGTTCTTCATTTTAGTGGTAAATTTTGGCTGATAAGTTTTGCGTTTATTTACAAAAAAAAAGAAAATATGATAAATTTTTTGAAAAATTTGCCATTTTCGAAATTCTAAATCATTGCGTTTTCAGGCAGATAGATTTACCACCTAAATAAGTTGCTGAATAACATTTCCCATTTGTCTACTTTACATTTTCATAATTTCTGAAATGTTTGGATAATTTATTTTGATGTCACGCGGCTTACAAATAGAATATCGCTTTTCCGGATTTTCAGAATTGACTATTTTGGGGAGAAATACAGTTTTGAATGAAATTTTACATATTTAGCATCAAAACCCCCCTATATAACCAACCCATTTTCAAATCTGCACCCCTCATGATATCAGAAACAGCTTTTAGGAAGATTGTTAACCCCTTGAGATCTTCATAGTAATTGAATCAAAATGGAGGTGAAATTTAGAATGGTCAAATTGTTCCCTTATACGTTCATTTAGCACTAAAATTTACACATTTCCAAAATATAAAAAGAGAAAACCCACCATACAATTTGTTCTGCAATTTCTCCTGAGTGCAGAGACCCCCCACATGTGGCTGTGACTTGTGTTATGGGTGCACAGCGAGGTGCAGAAGGGAAGGAGGGACCTGCAGCTGCCAGGATTTTAGTTTCCTCATTGGCCCCTTTTGAAGGCTATAAAATTTTCGTTATTGGGGCCATGTGATGGCATTTTTTTTGCGGGACGAGATGCTTTTTCCATTGTTACCATTTTGGGGTTAGTATCACCTATTGTTGAAAATTTAGGAACTTTTTTTGAGGGCAGGAGTAGAAAAGCATCAATTATGTACTGGATTTTTTACTTTTTTTTTTTTTGGTGTTCACCGTATATCCTAATAATCCTGTTATCTTTATTCTATGGGTCGATACGATTACGGGGATACCAGACATGAATATATTTTCTTACGTTTTACTAAATTTGTCAAACAAAACCCTAATGTGGGGAAAAATCTATCATTTATGTATTGCCGTCTTCCAAGTGGCAGAACATTGTTACTTTTTTGGCTACAGAGCTGGTTGATGGCTTGTTTTTTGCGGGACATGTTGTACTTTGCACCAGTATCATGTCTGAGTACATATGGTTTTTTGATCGCATTTTATAGCATTTTTTGTGGGATTGAAAAGGTAAAAATCATAATTTTTGGAGGGTTTATAACAGTTTTTTTTTACAGCGTTTATCGTGGGGGTTCAATAATGATTTACTTTTATTCTACAGGTTGTTACGGACGCGGTGATACTATATATGTGGGGTTTGTGTTATGATTTAGACTTTTTTTTGAGTTATATGTCTCTTTATATGTTTTGGGGGTTTGGGGCATTTTTAGTGATTTATGACTTTATTTTTTTTATTGAATAACTTTTTTTTTTTTAACTTTTTAACTTTTATACCATGGGACATGAACAAGCAATCATCTGATTTCTTCTTCATGATAATATTCTGCAATACTGATGTATTGCAGAGTATTATCAGTGTCAGCCTATACACTTGCATAGGCTGGCACTCTGCCAGTAAGATGACGTCACAGACGCCATCTTACCGGCAATTCTTGCAAGTAACTCTGGGGTCCAGATCGGACCCCAGGGTTGCTATAGCAACGATCGGCGCCCCCCGAAAACGGTTCGGGGGGGGGCGATCGTGGGGGAAAGACCCCCCAGATGCATGTTAGATGCCGCGGTCTCGCTGACCGCGGCATTTAACGGGTTAAGTTGTCTCCGATCGCGGGTGTTACACTGGGGTGCCGGCTATTAGTTACAGCCGGCACCCCGCGTTTCCCGATGCCGGTTCCGCTCTGATTCAGAGCCGAGCCGGCATAAGCGCCGTGGCGGATATATCCGCCACGGAGCGTGAAGGGGTTAAGAAGAGAAAGATAAACCAACCAAAGTTGTAAATAAGTCTAAACATTGCAACATATGTATCACTAAACCTCCAAGGAACGGAGCTCGACCGTCTCTAGAGACTTTGTACTATGAGGTTGAACCCGATGTGCACTCAGTTTGGCATAAAGACTCTTGGGAGGAAGATTTATTTTTTAATATTCCAGGCGAAGGTCCCAGTAGTAGATATTTTTTTCTGAAGTTACAAAAATGATTAAAATTAGTCCCTTTAAGAAATGGAGACATTATAGAACCAAAATCCATCTAAGATTAACTTTTTGATGGACTGAAGTGAAAAAAAAAAGAAGAAGAGGGTATTTCCTGTAAATGAGACTGAGGCCTCACGCACATTAAGGTTTGCTCACCCGGATGATCATACAGCTGGGTGCAGGAGGGATGAGTGGTGAGTGCTCACTGCCCTGTGACCTAGACCTCTATGGGGGCCATGTTGTGCCCCTTCTGTCGTGTGCACGGGACCTTAAAGATATCATTCTTGAAGGGTAGAAAGAACCTGAGAAGAGATTCTCATGAAGTTTAGAAGCAGATTATTTGCCCTGATGCGTTACTTGGTATTAAGCTTTGATAAAGTTAAAATTTAACGTTGCTGACGCATACGTAGAAGAAATTCTCTAGTTTTGGGAATTGGAAACACATTTAAAGTAAACAAAATGTCCTTTTGTCCTTTTATAGAGGATAAAGGGAAAGGTAAATAAGGTGTGGTGGAATTACCCTCAAATCAGATACAAAACGGTGACATGAAAGTTGGGGGAGTTTCTTTCTTTCGTAACCGGTTGGGAGGAGACAACCCAGAATCCATGGGTATTGATTATAATAAAAGTAGGTTACGAAATAGAGTTTTCAAGAAAGCTCCCACAAAGATTTTTTATCCTCCCAATCCACACTGAGCCTGAAAAACTGTTTTGGGCCAAAATCTGTTACAATTGGATGGGATTGTTTGCGCTTCTGTAGCTGCATCATGTAAACCTTTTCTGTAGTTTGCGATAAAGAACCTGCCAATCATCTCAGAGCACTTCCCTAACGGATATTGATGACACCAAGGAACTTTCGCCAAAATTGTGGTAGAACTGGTAGAAAAATTAAGGGAGAAAAACCTTCTTGTTGTCCTTACCTGGACCATATACTATTAGTGGCTCAATCAAAGACAACTGGAAAAGAACAAGGAACTAACCCTCTGTTTCTGAAAACATCTGTGGTGGATAGTAAATACTCGGACCTAAGTCCAGAGAGGAAAAATGAATATATGGAGGAACTTCTGGATTTAGGAAAACCGTGCTCCTTCCTTCCTCCAAGGTCTTGAAGAAAATATCAGCAGTACAAGCATTTCCACAAAAGAGAAAAAGCAGTATCCGAGTATCGGAGCAGCCATGAAGCTTTTAGATCTGCTGACTTCCGGGGTCCAGGGAGTCGGACAGAACCACAGCAGGACATTGCAGAGCTGGATATAATCTGTCTGGGACAAAAATCATCTCCATCTAGATAAGTCAAGGAGAAGGAAGATCTATTAGGGTGGGGAACAAAGTCTTGGAGAAGGGGATATTTTGGAGCCCCCATCTAGTAATAAGTATTCAGGTAGATTCTTTGTTACTCTTCCAGGGAAAAATGTTCAGCGGGTCTGGAACAGCAAAATGAAAGCTAAATCCTCAAGGAACGGAGGGCTGTATGGGAAACCCTAAAATAGATTACTCCGTAGCTAAGAGGACAACATGTCAGGATAATGTCAGTGCCATGCTTTCCACTTGAGATGGCAGGATCTGTCTCTACTATCCAATGAGATATTCACATGGGCCAAGAAGAACGCTCACGACATAAGTTACATGCTCCTGATCCCTAAGGGGGATGTGGCGGTGCAGTGCTGGTAATATAGACAGCGGCAGAGGCGGCTCCTATCCTCCGCGGCAGAGGCGGCGCCTATCCTCCGCGGCAGAGGCGGCGCCTATCCTCCGCGGCAGAGGCAGAGGCGCGACATGTGATAAGTCAGAGTGCTGAGGCCTTCAGTGCGAATCTACAATTATTATGAAAATATAGAAAACTCTTTGAATGAGAAGGTGTGTCCACACTTTTGGTCTGCACTGTATATACATACATATCGCTCTGTAGGTGCTATATAAATAATAGTTATTACTATGTATATATAATATATATGTAGCTTTATAGGGAGAACAGTATAACATGCTCTTATTTCTTTCATAGGTGGAAGCAGAAGTTCTGAGGACTCAGATAGTCATGAGCGGTCCAGGGATCTCCCGTCTCCTCCAGACCAGCGCTTGTCACGGAGTCAGTCTGATATGTTCTCTCCTCAGGCACCGCTGGTTCTCCGCTCTCAAGGTCCCTACACAGACTTATTACCCGAAACTCCGGCCCGATTTAATCCTTTCTCACAACGAGAAGATCTGAAAGGGGGAAGAATCAAACTCTATGACACCCCAAGCAAATCTGTTATTTCACTAACTTTTGACCTCCCCCCGCCATTGTCCTATCAGCTGAACAGTCCTGTTACCCCAGAGCCCATGGTGGACATGAAGTGTGAATTTTCTGATTTGGCAGCTAGGCCAAGGCGTTGCAGATCCCTGCCTTCCTCACCGGAAATTGTGCGCCGAGGTAGTCCCTGCCCTGTCTCCACCCCAGTCCAAGGTGGACATCGGGATAAAGGTGAGAACAATGAGCTCTGTCACACACCAAGTAACAGTAGAGACACCAGGACAGTCAATAGTTTCTTACCAGATGAATTACAAAATTCGCTGCCTACCAACTCTCCAGACAATCTGTCACAAAATGTGAAATCTTCCAAAAGTTTGCAGTCCAATGGTATTTCCAGCCCTATGCCGAATAAAGACTGGACTCCAAAGAGCAGCACTAAATCTTGTGGTACAGAATGGAGAACAAGGCAACATTGTGACCTGCAGTTTCTTAATGGGACACTAAGGGACTATATGAAGGAAGTCCCTACAGAAGGGGGTGTTCTTCTCTGTAATGGGGACAAGACTACTAGATGTTCACCTTCTGGAAAAAAAGAGTTGGAGGGGCAAGAAATCGGAGATGCTTCCCCTGCTGTCCATGAATGGAAGGATAAATTCTCCAGGGATCTTTTGGGTCCAGGAGATCTAAAATCTCAAGAGAGATCTAAAGACTGGAACAATAAGTGGAAAACTCATGAAACCTCTTCAACAGAGGCACATCGAGAGCTGGGTACTGGAGAACCCATGGATTGCTCAAGCAGCCCTGAAAGCACAGAGGAGAACACTTTCTGCCGGAGGCCACCACATTTGCAAACCAATGGATCTCTTATTGCTCCCTCTTCTCCTGCTCACTCTTCTTCATCTTCCACACCCTTGTCTTCCCGTTCCCCCTCCCCTCCTGTCAGCACCTGGCAATTAGAGCCACAAGGTGTCCCAAACAGGTTAAGCCTCTCAGACAACAACAATGTGGTCAGCAGTAAGCCCATCGGGTGGGTTGGACTGCTCAATCCACATCCACTGGGGTCTTTGGAGGGTAATTTATGGGAGGGAAGCCTACCTGGCCTTGGCTGTGAAGGTGCAGAGAGCGGTAGTATGGCTCCTCTCCATGCATCCTCCAGTTCTGTCCTGGACCATGAAGAGACTGTGTCGTGTCCCGCCTGCTGTTTGGGGGGATTTAGTTTCATATCCGTGTGCCGACGGTCACCCCCAGACACATCTCGCTATCAGAACCTGAACTGTGAGGCGAGCCGAGGACTCATTCACACCACACCGAGGCTCAGCACTCCCCGGCCTGGACCCAGCAGGAAACTGCCTGAAGCACAGACCTAGTGGAGTGTGCGTGGACTAATGCCACGAGTAGTGAGGCGGAACGTGGCAGCCTGGTTTACATAACGAGAAGCTGCGATATTGTTTGCATCACGTCTTTATTCAGCGTTTGCACTCCGCTTAAGCTACGACTTGTGTAGCCGAGCAAAGACAATGTACAAAAACAAAGTGTGTGATGCACACAAGCTTGGCCACGATCCAGGGGTCCTCTGGGTATATTTATGTCTAGCATGTTCTGAGATGCAGACCCTCATCCCTATACATTTAAGTTCTTCTATCTATACTGTAACAGCAGATGAATGGATGCATGCGTTCTGCCGCTCCATGAGCCCAATGCATAGAAGTTACTAGAACGGCTGCAGAGCGCCTCCCGTGTCATTATAGTGCGGCTGTGCGGCCAGGTAGAGGCTTTCACCACATTTCTATTAGATCAAAGACCTTGCTTCTTATAGCAGAGTAACAGCAGCCTGTTTTACACATCGGATCAGCTACTTGTCCTTTATGGCGTGGCAGAGGCTCTTGCTGTATGGCACAGCAGCAGCTCCTCTAGTACAGCACGGCAGCAGCTCCTCTAGTACAGCACGTCAGGATAGCAGCTCCCTACAGTACAACATGGCAGCAGCTCCTCTAGTACAGTACAGCATGATAGCAGCTCCCTACAGTACAACATGGCAGCAGCTCCTCTAGTACAGCACGGCAGCAGCTCCTCTAGTACAGCACGGCAGCAGCTCCTCTAGTACAGCACGGCAGCAGCTCCCTACAGTATAGGAAGGCATCAGCTCCCTACAGTACGACATGGCATCAGCTCCCTACAGTACGACATGGCATCAGCTCCCTACAGTACAACATGGCAGCAGCTCCCTACAGTATAGAAAGGCAGCAGCTCCCTACAGTACGACATGGCAGCAGCTCCCTACAGTACAACATGGCAGCAGCTCCTCTAGTACAGCACGGCAGCAGCTCACCTACAGTATAGGAAGGCAGCAGCTCCCTACAGTACAACATGGCAGCAGCTCCTCTAGTACAGGACGGCAGCAGCTCCCTACAGTACGACATGGCAGCAGCTCCCTACAGTACGACATTGCAGCAGCTCCCTACAGTACAACATGGCAGCAGCTCCCTGCAGTAGGACATGGCAGCAGCTCCCTACAGTAGGACATGGCAGCAGCTCCCTGCAGTAGGACATGGCAGCAGCTCCCTGCAGTAGGACATGGCAGCAGCTCCCTGCAGTAGGACATGGCAGCAGCTCCCTGCAGTAGGACATGGCAGAAGCTCCCTACAGTACAACATGGCAGCAGCTCCCTACAGTACAACATGGCAGCAGCTCCCTACAGTAGGACATGGCAGCAGCTCCCTACAGTAGGACATGGCAGCAGCTCCCTACAGTAGGACATGGCAGCAGCTCCTCCTGTGCTATACGGCAGCAGCTCCACCTTGAAGGCAGTCATGTTTCTGCCATTTTACATGGGCAATGGCCTGTGGCGTCTGCTTAGAGCTGGAACGTTCTTCTGTGGCCAGATACTAGGAGTAATAATGGTTACTGGTAAAAGGCTGAGTGTCCTGTGTGATCCCAGCGTCACCGCGCTTCACCGTCCCTCATCTCGTTACATCTTCATATAACAATGTTTGAATCCTTCACGTTTTACACTTCAGTCACGGCTGTGATCCCATAATTCCCAATGTATTAGCAGGTACAATGCTAGATGTAAACACTACGTATTCTACAATTCTCTGCAGATAGAGAACCTGCATTACACACACTGGACCAGCAGGGGGAACGTGGAAGATACTGCCCTCCGGCAGCCAATGTGAATGCAGCTCTAGATGTGCCCGAGTATAGACAAAATATCTAGTGGATATTCAGCTCCTAGGAATAATCTGCGGATCTGTATCGCCTCTGACAATCTTCTACCCGATCCTCCGTTCCCCCTAAGCAAGCACTTTATCCCACCGTGACCGTCCGTCGTCCCCAGTGTGAAGAACTTTATATCCCTTCTAGAGACTTTGATGATGAAGGTGATGACTTTGTCCTCTTCCAGTGACCGGCACTTTTTCTTCTTAATTCTGGTTTTGCTACTGACACATTTGGTGAACTTGAGCACTTACCCTCCCTTTGTGCCCCCCCCCCCCAACCCATCCAATCCCTGTGAATGCCAGCTTCACCGCCCGTTGTGGTCCCGATTGCTTTACACTACCTCAGTCCATCTAACACTGACCCCACACATCATCCTCTCCCATCTCTGCTGCTTTATGCACAAAACACTGCAAATCCCGGTCTCCTAATCGCCTGTTTCATCGAGGCCACCGTGACCTCATACCTACTCAATGGTTTTCCATTTGGCGCTATAGAAGCCTGCACTGTTCACAGCCGAGTCTATGTGAATGTCCTAAGAGCAATATTAAGGTGTCGAGGTCCATTCCCCTTCTATGCAATAACGCTGACCCAGACCCTCCCCAGATGCTGAACCCCTAGAATCTTAGGTTGACAGATTGTTAGATACAATTAGCAGATTTGTAGCACTTCTCCCGATACAAGGGCTTCAGTCTACTCATGTACCCAGCTAAGTGGAGATGGTCGCCCCTCTACCCGACCTCCGTGGATTCAACCGTGCCTCCCCTGGCCTCTAAGCTGGACCCCAAATCCCATATTTTTTGCCTTTGACTATTAAGGGCTCTCTATAATTGTGTTTCATCACATCTTTAATTGAATAATCCCCAATGTTTTTGCTCTTGAATCTTTGACATTTTTGCAGCTAATTCTTTAATGAAATTTTTTTCTAGCCGCCCCCTGTAAATAAAGATTTGTGTTTTGTTTCCTGTGGCCCCTGATCGTGTAACCGTGCACTGCCGATTTGTGTTTATTTTCTTTGATTTTTATTATATTATTATTTTGAAAATGGTACCCAAAAAGAATGCTAGTAATATATACAAAGCTTATTTAAAATGTTTCAATAAAATTATCTATTACAAAGTAGTGTGCTGCAGGTTATTGGACCTCGGTGTGTAGGGGTGGACCTGTCCTTCTCAAAGACCTGGGAGTCATGTTCTGGTGGACTGTACCTCATGATATATATCTCAGTTTCCTGTTCGTAGACCTGACCTGTTATATTCCGGAGAAGAGCACCTTGTGTTATTCCAGAACTACAGCCTATGGTGTTACTGGTCTGCACAACTGCCTCCTCTTCTCATGTAAAGGACACCTGTCATCAGGACTCTGTCTGTAGCCCTGTCACCACTACCTGTTGGAGCAGCTCACAAGGATCTATCCCAGCCTTTATGTAGTCAATTCATACAATAATCATTGGTACATCATCTTTTCTTTATTATGTAAATGAGGCTGAGCACATGGAGAGAGAAAGTGATGACACTCCTGTTACGACTCCCCTCTCCTCCCCCTGCTCAGGTCTGTGTGTAATGTATAGTAAAGCATTGCTGGTGTCTGTGTTTTATCTGCTGACCTGCTGCATCCTCCTAATACACATGTAAGAGACTGAGACATCAGCTACACAAGTACCTGACATGTTCTCTCCTCCTATATACATGTGAGAGACACAGACATCAGCTACACAAGTACCTGACATGTTCTCTCCTCCTATACACATGTGAGACATAGACATCAGCTACACAAGTACCTGACATGTTCTCTCCTCTTATACACATGTGAGAGACACGGACATCAGTTACACAAGTACCTGACATGTTCTCTCCTCCTATACACATGTGAGACACAGACATCAGCTACACAAATACCTGACATGTTCTCCCCTCCTATACACATGTGCGATACAGACATCAGCTACACAAGTACCTGACATGTTCTCTCCTCCTATACACATGTGATAAACACAGACATCAGCTACATAAGTACCTGACATGTTCTCTCCTCCTATACACATGTGAGACACAGACATCAGCTACACAAGTACCTGACATGTTCTCTCCTCCTATACACGTGAGAGACACAGACATCGGCTTCACAAGTACCTGACATGTTCTCTCCTATACACATATGAGACACAGACATCAGCTGCACAAGTACCTGACATGTTCTTTCCTCCTATACACATGTGATAGACACAGACATCAGCTACACAAGTGCCTGACATGTTCTCTCCTCCTATACACATGTGCGATACAGACATCAGCTACACAAGTACCTGACATTTTCTCATCTCCTATACACGAGAGAAAGACATCAGTTTCACAAGTACCTGACATGTTCTTTCTTCCTATACACATGTGAGAGACACAGACATCAGCTACACAAGTACCTGACATGTTCTTTCCTCCTATACACATGTGAGAGACACAGACCTCAGCTACACAAGTGCCTGACATGCTCTCTCCTCCTATACACATGTGAGAGACACAGACATCAGCTACACAAGTACCTGACATGTTCTCTCCTCCTATATACATGTGAGAGACACAGACATCAGCTACACAAGTACCTGACATGTTCTCTCCTCCTATACACATGTGATATAGACATCAGCCACACAAGTACCTGACATGTTCTGCTATACACAAGTGAGACACACAGACATCAGCTACACAAGTACCTGACATGTTCTCTCCTCCTATACTCATGTGAGAGACACAGACATCAGCTACACAAGTACCTGACATGTTCTCTCCTCCTATACACATGTGAGATACAGAAATCAGCTACACAAATACCTGACATGTTTTCTCCTCCTATACACATGTGCGATACAGACATCAGCTACACAAGGACCTGACATGTTCTCTCTTCCTATACACATGTGAGACACAGACATCAGCTACACAAGCACCTGACATGTTCTCTCCTCCTATACACATTTCAGTAACACAAACCTCAGCTACACAAATCCCTGACATTTTCTCTTTTTTATACACATGTGAGAGACACAGACATCAGCTACACAAGTACCTGACATGCTCTCTCCTCCTATACACATGTGATAGACGCAGGCATCATCTACACAAGTACCTGACATGTTCTGCTATACACATGTGAGATACAGACATCAGCTATACACGTGCCTGACATGTTTTCCCCTCCTATACACATGTGAGAGACCGACATCAGCTACACAAGTACCTGACATGTTCTCTCCTCCTATACACATGTGAGACACACAGACATCAGCTACACAAATACCTGACATGTTCTCCCCTCCTATACACATGTGTGATACAGACATCAGCTACACAAGTACCTGACATGTTCTCACCTCCTATACACATGTGATAAACACAGACATCAGCTACACAAGTCCCTGACATGTTCTCTCCTCCTATACACATGTGATAAACACAGACATCAGCTACACAAGTACCTGACATGTTCTCTCCTACTATACACATGAGACACAGACATCAGTGATACAAGTACCTGACATGTTCTCTCCTCCTATACACATGTGAGAGACACAGACATCAGCTACACAAGTACCTGACATGTTCTCTCCTCCTATACCCATGTGAGACACAGACATCAGCTACACAAGTACCTGACATGTTCTCTCCTCCTATACACATGTGATAAACACAGACATCAGCTACACAAGTCCCTGACATGTTCTCTCCTCCTATACACATGTGATAAACACAGACATCAGCTACACAAGTACCTGACATGTTCTCTCCTACTATACACATGAGACACAGACATCAGTGATACAAGTACCTGACATGTTCTCTCCTCCTATACACATGTGAGAGACACAGACATCAGCTACACAAGTACCTGACATGTTCTCTCCTCCTATACCCATGTGAGACACAGACATCAGCTACACAAGTACCTGACATGTTCTCTCCTCCTATACCCATGTGAGACACAGACATCAGCTACACAAGTACCTGACATGTTCTCTCCTCCTATACCCATGTGAGACACAGACATCAGCTACACAAGTATCTGACATGTTCTCTCCTCCTATACACATGTGATAGACAGACGTCAGCTACACAAGTACCTGACATGTTCTCTCCTCCTATACACGTGAGAGACACAGACATCACCTACACAAGTACATGTCATGTTCTCTCCTCCTATACACATGTGAGACACAGACATCAGCTACACAAGTACCTGACATGTTCTCTCCTCCTATACACATGTGTGACACAGACATCGGCTTCACAAGTACCTGACATGTTCTCTCCTATACACATATGAGACACAGACATCAGCTACACAAGTGCCTGACATGTTCTCTCCTCCTATACACATGTGCAATACAGACATCAGCTACACAAGTACCTGACATTTTCTCATCTCCTATACACGAGAGAAAGACATCAGTTTCACAAGTACCTGACATGTTCTTTCTTCCTATACACATGTGAGAGACACAGACCTCAGCTACACAAGTGCCTGACATGCTCTCTCCTCCTATACACATGTGAGAGACACAGACATCAGCTACACAAGTACCTGACATGTTCTCTCCTCCTATACACATGTGATATAGACATCAGCCACACAAGTACCTGACATGTTCTGCTATACACAAGTGAGACACACAGACATCAGCTACACAAGTACCTGACATGTTCTCTCCTCCTATACTCATGTGAGATACAGAAATCAGCTACACAAATACCTGACATGTTCTCTCCTCCTATACACATGTGCGATACAGACATCAGCTACACAAGTACCTGACATGTTCTCTCTTCCTATACACATGTGAGACACAGACATCAGCTACACAAGCACCTGACATGTTCTCTCCTCCTATACACATTTCAGTAACACAAACCTCAGCTACACAAATCCCTGACATGTTCTCTTTTTTATACACATGTGAGAGACACAGACATCAGCTACACAAGTACCTGACATGTTCTGCTATACACATGTGAGATACAGACATCAGCTATACACGTGCCTGACATGTTTTCTCCTCCTATACACATGTGAGAGACCGACATCAGCTACACAAGTACCTGACATGTTCTCTCCTCCTTTACACATGTGAGAGACACAGACATCAGCTACACAAGTGCCTAACATGTTCTCCTCTCCTATACACATGTGAGACACAGACATCAGCTACACAAGTACCTGACATGTTCTCTCCTCCTATACACATGTGATAGACACAGACACCAGCTACACAAGTACCTGACATGTTCTGCTATATCATTTGTGAGACACAGACATCAACTAGACAAGTACCTGACATGTTCTCTCCTCCTATACACATGTGAGAGACACAGACATCAGCTACACAAATCCCTGACATGTTCTCTCCTACTATACAGATGGGAGAGACACAGACATCAGCTACACAAGTACCTGACATGTTCTCTCCTCCTATACACATGTGAGACACAGACATCAGCTACACAAGTGCCTGACATATTCTCTCCTCCTATACACATGTGAGAGACACAGACATCAGCTACACAAGTACCTGACATGTTCTATTCTCCTATGCACATGTATCAGACACAGACATCAGCTACACAAGTACCTGACATGTTCTATTCTCCTATGCACATGTATCAGACACAGACATCAGCTACACAAGTACCTGACATGTGAACTACAAACATCAGCTACACAAGTACCTGACATGTTCTCTCCTCCTATACACATGTGATAGACACAGACATCAGCTACACAAGTACCTGACATGTTCTCTCCTCCTATACACATGTGAGACACAGACATCAGCTACACAAGTGCCTGACATGTTCTCTCCTCCTATACTCATGTGAGACACAGACATCAGCTACACAAGTACCTGACATGTTCTCTCCTCCTATACACATGTGAGAGACACAAACATCAGCTACTCAAGTGCCTGACATGTTCTCTCCTCCTATACACATGTGAGATACAGACATCAGTTATACAAGTATCTGACTTGCCATGTACATGAGATCCAAGCATACTACATAGAAGCACCAGCTTACTGCAGTACCAGATATAAGATACACAGATAGGGTGACAGAACCAAGATTACTATATACAGTATATACCTTTCCGGAACCAAGGTTACAGCATAGATACAGCACCTTAACAAAGCAAGGAAAAACTGACAGACTTATACTATGTCAAATTTATTACACACCTTAAGACACTGTGTGAAATCAGACACAGCGTAAGATGTCTTCCTCTCATAGGAGAAGATAGCAGAGAGTCACAACACAATGTGGATGCTGCAGATTAATGAGTGTAATAACAGCACTTAATGAAATCGAGACACGTGTTTCAATTTCTTCTTCTACCTGGCTGCCATGTCAGCTTCTTCCAGCCACATCTCGTCTTGTAGATTTAGCAACAGAAAACTGTTAAGTTCCTCAATTCATCATCATCTCCTCTCCCATCTTCAATTAAACATTACTTTTCTCTTGTTCTCGTTCTTCCATAGAAGTCAATATTGTCACAGTGCCGTTACAGTATTTATAATAGTTACCACAGTTATCCATAAAATCACAATCCCCACAAAGTAGCCCATAGTGCCTAAAGTAGTCAAAATTCACAGTGCCCTTAAAATAGCAAATATAGTAACCAATAGTCAAAGTGCCTAATGGTATCCCATAATTACAGTGTGCCCACAGTAGACAATGTAGTCATCATGCCCCCAGGAGTCCATAATCAATGTCCCCCACAATAGTTGAAAGTAACAGTGCCTCCACAGTAGCCCATAGTAACCATTCCCCCAGTAGCAATTTATAACAGTTCCCCTGAGTAGTTTATAGTAACAGGGTCCCCAGTAGCCTGGGCAGCATGGGGACTCAGTGATTAGCACTACAGCCTTTCATCGCTGGGGTTCTGGATTCAAATCCCATCCAGGTGAACATCTGCAAGGAGTTTGTATGTTCTCTTTGTGTTTGTGTGGGTTTCCTCCGGGTCCTCCGGTTTCCTCCCACACTCCAAAACACACTGGTAGGTTGATTATATTGGGAGCCCCATTGAGGACAGGACTGATGTGACAAGTTGTGTGTGCAGCGCGGAGGAATCTGAGTGCGTTATATACATAACGGAGAATGTATACAGGAGCATGAACAGGCACCTCCTTCATTGTATTTTCTCCACCAGTGCCATCGAGTTACAAAGAATGCAGCAGAATAGAACATACCGGCTGCCCTCGCAGACATGCTTTACACTGCAGCTCTGCTCATATCAGGGAGGGACTGTACTGCACGACGGAAGCTCAATCTGACATCTTTACTTCTTCAATACTTTCTATACTGCAGCATTTCTCAGCTTTACACTTCCTAGGAGTGAGAGGGTAAGAGGGTCCTGCAGGCAGAGAATGGTGAGGACCGTATATAGGAGCGTTATATTTACATCATAATTCCAAAGAGAAGACTTCTCAGCGAGCACCGGGCGGCTCGGACACTCACATCCCTCCCCAGCAATAGCTACAACGAGGAAGACATGAATCTCATAATGGTGGACACGACCTAAGATGCCCCCCCAGAGCAGAGTCACGTTATGTCTCTCAGTACATGTGATAGGCAGCTGCAAGTTCCCTAAATTCTGCTAATAAATTGAGGTACATGAACCATTTCTTCATTTATAGCTCACTAGAATATCCGGGTCCGCAGTGCTCCTAAGCTTACAGGCGGCCCCCACTTCTGTGCAGATGCATCACCTATGGCAGCGTCTTATGGTCATCTATAACCTAATGACAAACCACAAGTATAAATAGTGTCTGAGCGCTCAACGTGACGGATGTAACATAAAGCCTTCGCTCTGTATAGACTTGTGTATACTTTGTGTTTCTGGGCTGAGTAAGGTGCCCATAGCGGTCCCCTCTGTATCCTTCTAAATAAAAGCTGGAGTCAAATCTGAATGAAGTCTATGAAATTCTTCCCATCTGCTGAGATAATAAAGATGATGGTCTCCAGCACCGGACTTTACTTCATTATCAGAGCGCGGGGTCTGCAGAGTCTTATCATTGTTATAAGAAGATGCATCAGAATTATCTGCTCATCATCAAGCCTGCAGCCAATAAAGTCATCTTATTATCCCCATAGTAATGTCACCATAAAATATGGGCAAGATGGGGCCGTGTGATGTATATGAGACCCCCAAACCCCTTGTCTTATGTTATCATATCCTCGGTAGAGGGGACAATACACACATTGACAGACGAATACCTGTGATGCGGCCTCCAGTGCATGTCCAACATGTGATCTCTGCTCTATCTCATATGTAGGTGTCTGACTGGTCCCAGTGTCTCTATCCACTCAGGGACCCCATTGGCTGTGCAACGTGTGTATCCGGGGGGATCTGAGAATTACATTAAAGGGGTTTTCCCATCTGGGCATTTACATTTAATTGGATTAATTTGCCAAATGTAAATATTTCTTTTATTGGATGTTATTAAAAAAAATGTCCCTGTGTGAAGATAATTTCATGCCATGTTGTCCCTTAGAAACAAGATGGCCTCCTTGGATACGACCACCCATGCTGGAGGGATTGTACAAAGAAACAAAAAGTTTTTGTATATGAAATGTCCGGGAGTTACTGCATGTCACACATCCGTCCTGTGGTAATGATCACTGAATCCAGGAGGTCATGCAGGACTCACTAGCGCATGTCTGGCCACTGCTGCCAGAGTGTGAGGTGGTCGTATCCAATGAAGCTCTCGTTTCTAAGGGACAACATGACGACATTTATGAGAAATTATCTTCACACAGGAACATTATTTTAAATAAAATATAATTGAAAAAATGTTTACATGGGGCAAATGAATTCAAATAAATGTAAATGTCCAGATGGGAAAACCCCTTTAAGTGCTGCTGTAAAGGTTGGAGTTCTGCATCATGTGTTGTACTGATACAGACAGCAGCATCCAAGCACGAGATCTCGAGTGGAAGATTCACCATCAAGGACTCTCCAGCCGCTCGCAGCTTCGATGTGACAATGTTTGACACAAGAGCAGAAGATTCTGAATAGAGTGAAATCTGGAGGATGACACGTATGTGGTGACAGTGAAAGTCCTGTGGGGAGGACTATGGGGCAGATTTACTTACCCGGTCCATTCGCGATCCAGCGGCGCGTTCTCTGCGCTGGATTCGGGTCCGGCCGGGATTCACTAAGGTAGTTTCTCCGCCGTCCACCAGGTGGTGCTGCTGCGCTGAGAAGCATCGGAACGCGCTGGAGTTCACCGGCTCGTGCTTAGTGAAGGTAAATGCAAGCTCTGCGACAGATTTTTTGTTTTAAATGCGGCGGTTTTTCCGAATTTGTCGGGTTTTTGTTCGGCCACGCCCCCCCGATTTCCGTCGTGTGCATGCCAGTGCCGATGCGCCAAAATCCGATCGCGTGCGCCAAAATCCCGGGGCAATTCAGGGGAAATCGTCGCAAATCGGAAATATTCGGGTAACACATCGGGAAAACGCAAATCAGGCCCTTAGTAAATGACCCCCAATGTGTCACCTTATAACCAGAGGATGTGGAGAGTCTCTCCTAGACTAGGCCAGGCATCCCGCATTATTAACTCCAGAGGAACCGCATTGTTGGCCTATACATAAATGTCATGGGCGGCCGCCATGTTTCACTACTTCTCTCCTACGGTGGTAAACGACCAATACGATCTAATCATCCGATGAGGACAACCAATCACCCGGGCCTGTCTAATGCAGTGGGATCCAGTCGTCTCCATCTCATACATTCGGCTCCACAATACTTGGGGGGGGGGTGGAGTTTAGTTGGGGTCCTGGAAGGGGACGGTGGCTCTTTTACACAGTGACGTTTAGAATTCCATCAATTAACAAAACACCAAAACTGAGCAGTCGCTTCCCCTGATGTCCCCAAACTCCTGACTTTGTCTTTGTTTCTCTCTTTTTCTCTCGGTGTTTGTTACCTTCTGGCTCCACGGACGGATATGTCACAGGGAGATGACCCACAGCTGGAGAGGTCTGAGCCCTTCACTGTAGACAGGAGTCCGGGGGGTTTGTCCTGTTTTCTCAGATATTGAGATTTAAACTCCATATTTTCCAGTCGCTGTGAGACGCAGATCTAGAACATTCTCACATTGTACAAACTCACCAGCGGGACCGACCTGTGGCGGTGGATCCCATGTTACGTTTCTTTCTAAACATCCAAAGCCCTAAAGTATCTTTCCCTATTCCTTCAGTCCCGGGCGACTCCCCCCCTCCCTTCCTTCTTGGCACTTTTGAAGCCCAATAGGGGTGACCCCCCCCCCTGTAGTTTTTGGGTCCCGCCTGTGCAGTGCTGGGATCTTTTTGACTTGTTCATTAATAACATTCAGAACATTTTGGGCCGATTTCATTTTTTGAGATGATTATTTTGTATTGTGTCCGATATCCCGATATGGGGATTTCTATATGTGGTACATGGACCGGCGGGCAATGAGATTTTTTTTTTTTTTTAATTTTCAACATTTTTTTAAACCCATTTCTCTGTGTCTGGGGGTCGGTTGGGTCATTCATCTACACTGACATCTGTTTTCTCCGCAGAGTTTAACCTGCTGAGACACCGGAGGGGCGAGACGCCGATGTCCGTCTGAAGGTAAGAGAAGTCTCCGTGATTCCCTTTGTAGCTCCTGAGTTTTATTTTCGGATTTTCTATGATGATCTCATTACTTCTCACATCCACAAATTAAAATCATTACTTTTCCTTTTTCCAAAACAAACATCTTAAAACATAAATATTGGGGGTCATTTACTAAGGGCCCGATTCGCGTTTTCCCGACGTGTTACCCGAATATTTCCGATTTGCGTCGATTTTCCCTGAATTGCCCCGGGATTGTGGTGCATCGGCACTGGCATGCACGCGACGGAAATCGGGGGGCGTGGCCGAACGAAAACCCGACGGATTCGGAAAAACCGCCGCATTTTAGAAAAAAAAGTGTTGCGGGACTCGCGCTTACCTTCACCAGGAACAGGCCAGTGAACTTCAGCGCAGCAGCGCCACCTGGTGGACGGCAGAGGAACTACCTTAGTGAATCCCGGCCGGACCCGAATCCAATGCAGAGAAGGCGCCGCTGGATCGTGATGGACGGGGTAAGTAAATCTGCCCCAATGTCTTTGAGCTTTTGGCATCTACGATGAATAACTCTATGGACAGTCCCATCTGGGGCATTTTTATTGGTACTATTTTGAGGACTGGACAGACTTTTGATGACTTTTTATAGAATTTTTTCTAAAATGGCAAAAAAGGGGTATCTTAGACTTTGGGCTATTTTCTGTTACGGGGTTAAACACTGGGAATATTTGTTATTATATTTTGATAGTTTGGGCATTTTGGGACGCGGCGATACCTGATGTGTTTATGATTTTTACTGTTTATATCAGTTCTAGGGAATGAAGAGTGATTTGAATTTTTTTAATATATTTTTTTTCATTTTTTACTATTTTTCCGATCCCCTAGGTTACTTTAACCCTAGGCTGTCTGATTGATGCTACCATATACTGCTGCACTACAGTATGGCAGTACATGGGGATTTACCACGTCATTCATTACAATGTGAAAATCGCACATTGTAATGAATGGGTTAAAACCAAAATGGCGCCTCATGTCATAAGGCCTCTTGATGGTCAGGCTTGATGTCAAGGGTGTGGATGTCTAATAGAGGCGCGGTTTTCCTTATCCCATCCTGGAAATCTTTACATATTTTCCCAGAATCCCCCTAGTGGAGCGTCCATGGCTATAAGACTCCACGCGCCTACACGCGGCCTCAGAAGTCTCTGTAAGCAGAACTCTTACTTCCTGACCCTAAAATAAAACCGGACAGCCTCAGGTCCTCTAGAAACCCGAGGCTGTCATGGCAACAGATCCAAGCTTTGCCGGAGACATTTACAGGGTTAACACCCACTATCGGTGCCAGCACTGACCGCGGGTGTTACCGGTGGGTGTTTGCTGCAGTATGTAGCAAACACCCACCTCGTATGGAGAGGCTTCAGCCTCTGAGCCCTTTCCATACACCAGCAGCCGGCATGTGACGCTGTAGGGGTTAATAAATGTTCTTATGATTTACTTTCTGTCTGGGATAAACTCCCAGCACATAGACCAGCAGGCGACTGGTTAACTAGAAGACTTTTTGTGGCTTTGTGTTACACTCGCAGAAGAGGTGAAAATAGTCCCGTGAAAAGTCCCAGGAAACCTCAATGAGACTTTTTTACACCAAAACAGTTCAGGATGATAAATGATAAACCCAGTGCAGAGAAAAACTGGAATCTTTACAGGTCGTGGAAATAACGGCGAACAAAAGCCAAACGTCCATAGAAAGAGCAAAGAATCCCCTCACTACCGGCTGCAAAAAGAGCCAAAGGACCAGAAGTAAAAGGGTTAATGGTCCAGGAGAAGAAGGAAGAAAAAACGAACAAACAAGAACAAGAAAGAAAGAAGGAAAAACAGGAGAGATGATTGTCTAATGGAGGAGATTATAAAAGAAGGTGATGGAGATCCGGCAGAAATAGCGGAAACATCTATAAAAACCCGAGCAGCAAAAAGTAATAAAGAGAAAAAATAACAGCAAAAAATGTGAACAATGCAAACAAAACAGAAAAACCAGACTTCTCCATTCTGCTGCTCAAAAAGTACAAATAAGAGACTTTACTACACTACACCACACTAACATGTAAAACTAAGTATGTAGTAAGAATGTAGTCAGTGTTTATCAAGTATGTAGTAAGAATGTAGTAAGAATGTAGTAAGAATGTAGTAGGTATGTAGTAAGTATGTAGTAAGTATGTAGTCAGTATGTAGTAGGTATGTAGTAAGTATGTAGTAAGTATGTAGTCAGAATGTAGTAAGAATGTAGTAAGAATGTAGTAAGTATGTAGTAAGTATGTAGTCAGTATGTAGCAAGTATGTAGTAAGAATGTAGTAAGTATGTAGTAGGTATGTAGTAAGAATGTAGTAAGTATGTAGTAGGTATGTAGTAAGAATGTAGTAAGTATGTAGTAGGTATGTAGTCAGTATGTAGTCAGTGTGTATCAAGTATGTAGTAAGAATGTAGTAAGAATGTAGTCAGTATGTAGTAAGTATGTAGTCAGTGTGTATCAAGTATGTAGTAAGAATGTAGTAAGTATGTAGTAGGTATGTAGTCAGTATGTAGTAGGTATGTAGTAAGTATGTAGTAAGTATGTAGTCAGAATGTAGTAAGAATGTAGTAAGAATGTAGTAAGTATGTAGTAAGTATGTAGTCAGTATGTAGCAAGTATGTAGTAAGAATGTAGTAAGTATGTAGTAGGTATGTAGTAAGAATGTAGTAAGTATGTAGTAGGTATGTAGTAAGAATGTAGTAAGTATGTAGTAGGTATGTAGTCAGTATGTAGTCAGTGTGTATCAAGTATGTAGTAAGAATGTAGTAAGAATGTAGTCAGTATGTAGTAAGTATGTAGTCAGTGTGTATCAAGTATGTAGTAAGAATGTAGTAAGTATGTAGTAGGTATGTAGTTAGTATGTAGTCAGTATGTAGTTGGTATGTAGTCAGTATGTAGTAAGTATGTAGTCAGTGTGTATCAAGTATGTAGTAAGAATGTAGTAAGTATGTAGTATGTATGTAGTAAGTATGTAGTATGTATGTAGTAAGTATGTAGTAGGTATGTAGTAAGTATGTAGTAAGTATGTAGTAGGTATGTAGTAAGTATGTAGTAAGTATGTAGTAGGTATGTAGTAGGTATGTAGTAGGTATGTAGTAGGTATGTAGTAGGTATGTAGAAGGTATGTAGTCGGTATGTAGTAGGTATGTAGTAGGTATGTAGTAGGTATGTAGTAGGTATGTAGTAGGTATGTAGTCGGTATGTAGTCGGTATGTAGTAGGTATGTAGTAGGTATGTAGTAGGTATGTAGTAGGTATGTAGAAGGTATGTAGTCGGTATGTAGTAGGTATGTAGTAGGTATGTAGTAGGTATGTAGTCGGTATGTAGTAGGTATGTAGTCAGTATGTAGTAGGTATGTAGTAAGTATGTAGTAAGAATGTTACATACATTATGACGCTTTCACCTTGGAAAGACAATCAGATATATTCATTCTCTCTTTAGGTGTCCCAAGACTCATTGAACATGTAAGAGAAGAGCATAACCCGCAGTGCTGATAGCGAACCTGTCCCAGTGTCCCTGTACACAAGGAATAAGCTGCCGCTCCATCAGGTCCTCCAGGAATGTTTAGCTGGTGACAGATCCCATTAGCATATTCTATGCTGATTTTAAAAATGCCTCTGTCACCATTCTGAATTATTTCAGTACTTTATATGAGTTTAATTCCCATTACCTGGCTCCCTACCAGCAGTGTGCGGTGAGACCCGGGGGAGGGGCAGCTGCAGCCTGTGTCTCCTCACGCTTTCTTCCTCCACAGCATCTCCCTCCCCTGCCTGATCCTTGCACATGACAGGAAGTGGAGGGAAGGGGGTGCTGGGTGAGTGTGGGGGAGAGGAGATGGACTCACCACATGCTGCTTACAAAGAGACAGGTAATGTGAAATAAAGTTTTATTAAGTAATGGCAGGTATTTTTAAAATGAGCATAGCATAGGCCAGTGATGGAAAAACCTTTTAGAGACCTTTTAGATTATTATTGTAGCCTCCATCCTGCAACGTGGATACGTGGATACGGCACTTAGTGTCGCTGGATGAAACAAGAAGCAGATAGGACGAGCATAGTAGGAAAGACGCTGCCGGGAAGGACCCTCGCCCCCTCTGCTTCTGTTTTTCCAAATCCATTGGGTTGTCCGAATGCCACGCCCCCCCCCCCCCCCCGATTTCTGTCGCGTGTAAGCCGGCGCGATTGCGCCAAAATCCTGGGGCAATTCGGTGCAAAACGGAAGAATTCCGAAAACCCAACGAAAGTGCGGCCGCGGAGCCCTTAGTAAATGAGCCCCATTGAGTGTGATTGGAATATACTTGAGTATAAGATTAAGAGTCTGGTTTATTCACTGCTGCTACATATAATATTTATATTTTACATACTTATACTATGAATTATCACAAGTGGAAATACATACTTAAAAAAAGTGTGAAACAAATGAAAATCTGCCTTGTATTCCAGGTCCTTGTGCTGTGGTCACTGCTCTGCACAGTCTCTTATACTCCAGGTCCTTGTGCTGTGATCACTGCTCTGCACAGTCTCTTATAATCCAGGTCCTTGTGCTGTGATCACTGCTCTGCACAGTCTCTTATACTCCAGGTCCTTGTGCTGTGATCACTGCTCTGCACAGTCTCTTATACTCCAGGTCCTTGTGCTGTGATCACTGCTCTGCACAGTCTCTTATATTCCAGGTCCTTGTGCTGTGATCACTGCTCTGCACAGTCTCTTATACTCCAGGTCCTTGTGCTGTGATCACTGCTCTGCACAGTCTCTTATACTCCAGGTCCTTGTGCTGTGATCACTGCTCTGCACAGTCTCTTATATTCCAGGTCCTTGTGCTGTGATCACTGCTCTGCACAGTCTCTTATACTCCAGGTCCTTGTGCTGTGATCACTGCTCTGCACAGTCTCTTATACTCCAGCTCCTTGTGCTGTGGTCACTGCTCTGCACAGTCTCTTATACTCCAGGTCCTTGTGTTGTGATCACTGCTCTGCACAGTCTCTTATACTCCCGCTCCTTGTGCTGTGGTCACTGCTCTGCACAGTCTCTTATACTCCAGGTCCTTGTGCTGTGATCGCTGCTCTGCACAGTCTCTTATACTCCAGGTCCTTGTGCTGTGGTCACTGCTCTGCACAGTCTCTTATATTCCAGGTCCTTGTGCTGTGATCACTGCTCTGCACAGTCTCTTACACTCCAGGTCCTTGTGCTGTGGTCACTGCTCTGCACAGTCTCTTACACTCCAGGTCCTTGTGCTGTGGTGACTGCTCTGCACAGTCTCTTATACTCCAGGTCCTTGTGCTGTGATCGCTGCTCTGCACAGTCTCTTATACTCCAGGTCCTTGTGCTGTGGTCACTGCTCTGCACAGTCTCTTATACTCCCGCTCCTTGTGCTGTGGTCACTGCTCTGCACAGTCTCTTATACTCCAGATCCTTGTGCTGTGATCGCTGCTCTGCACAGTCTCTTATACTCCAGGTCCTTGTGTTGTGATCACTGCTCTGCACAGTCTCTTATACTCCAGGTCCTTGTGCTGTGATCAATGCTCTGCACAGTCTCTTATACTCCAGGTCCTTGTGCTGTGGTCACTGCTCTGCACAGTCTCTTATACTCCCGCTCCTTGTGCTGTGATCACTGCTCTGCACAGTCTCTTATACTCCAGGGACTACAGGGAGAGGAGCACAATTACACAGAAGCATCTATAGGGATAGGAGCACAGCTACACAGGAACGTCTACAGGGAGAGGAGCACAGTTACACAGGAGCGTCTACGGGGAGAGGAGCACAGTTACACAGGAGCGTCTACAGGGAGAGGAGCACAGTTACACAGGAGCGTCTACAGGGAGAGGAGCACAGTTACACAGGAACGTCTACAGGGAGAGGAGCACAGTTACACAGAAGCGTCTATAGGGAGAGGAGCACAGTTACACAGGAGCTTATAAAGGGAGAGGAGCACAGTTACAAAGGAGCGTCTACAGGGAGAGGAGTACAGTTACACAGGAGCATCTATAGGGAGAGGAGCACAGTTACACAGGAACGTCTACATTGAGAGGAGCACAGTTACACAGGAGCGTCTACAGGCAGAGGAGCACAGTTACACAGGAGCGTCGACAGGAAGAGGAGCACAGTTACACAGGAGCATCTACAGGAAGAGGAGCAAAGTTACACAGGAGCGTCTACAGGGAGAGGGGCACAGTTATACAGGAGCGTCTACAGGGAGAGGAGCACAGTTATACAGGAGCGTCTACAGGGAGAGGAGCACAGTTACACAGGAGCGTCTACAGGGAGAGGAGCACAGTTACAAAGGAGCGTCTACAGGAAGAGGAGCACAGTTACACAGGATTCTCTACAGGGAGAGGAGCACAGTTACACAGGAGCGTCTACAGGGAGAGGAGCACAGTTACAAAGGAGCGTCTACAGGGAGAGGAGCACAGTTATACAAGAGCGTCTACAGGGAGAGTAGCAAAGTTATACAGGATCGTCTACAGGGAGAGGAGCAAAGTTACAGAGGAGCGTCTACAGGGAGAGGAGCACAGTTACACAGGAGCGTCTACAAGGAGAGGATCACAGTTACACAGGAGCGTCTACAGGGAGAAGAGCACAGTTACACAGGAGTGTCTACAGGATGAGGAGCACAGTTACACAGAAGCGTCTATAGGGAGAGGAGCACAGTTACATGGGAGCATCTACAGGGAGAAGAGCACAGTTACTCAGGAGTGTCTACAGGGAGAGGAGCACAGTTACAAAGGAGCGTCTACAGGGAGAGGAGCACAGTTACACAGGAGCATCTACAGGGAGAGGAGCACAGTTACACAGGAGCATCTACAGGGAGAGGAGCACAGTTACACAGGAGCGTCTACAGGGAGAAGAGCACAGTTACATAGGAGTGTCTACAGGGAGAGGAGCACAGTTACACGGGAGTGTCTACAGGATGAGGAGCACAGTTACACAGGAGCGTCTACAGGGAGAAGAGCACAGTTACACAGGAGTGTCTACAGGGAGAGGAGCACAGTTACAGAGGAGCATCTACTGGGAGAGGAGCACAGTTACACAGGAGCGTCTACAGGGAGAAGAGCACAGTTACACAGGAGCGTCTACAGGGAGAGGAGCACAGTTACACAGGAGTGTCTACAGGGAGAGGAGCACAGTTACACAGGAGCGTCTACAGGGAGAAGAGCACCGTTACACAGGAGTGTCTACAGGGAGAGGAGCACAGTTACACAGGAGTGTCTACAGGGAGAGGAGCACAGTTACACAGGAGCGTCTACAGGGAGAGGAGCACAGTTACACAGGAGCATTTATAGGGATAGGAGCACAGTTACAAAGGAGCGTCTACAGGGAGAGGAGCACAGTTACACAGGAGCGTCTACAGGGAGAGGAGCACAGTTACACAGGAGGGTCTACAGGGAGAGGAGCACAGTTACACGGGAGCGTCTACAGGGAGAGGAGCACAGTTACACGGGAGCGTCTACAGGGAGAGGAGCACAGTTACACAGGAGTGTCTACAGGGACTAATCGTTTCGCACACCTAGCGTTTCATCTTGCCCATGTTGCATTTTAAATATGCGGTGAGTGCCAACCTTCTCTTTTTCTCCTCTTCATTGGAACCTGGAAAGGTTCTCACATCACAGGTGCCCTGTCAGCGGTAATAAGGGGGATTTCTTGTCCTATAGATTGGTTAGGACCACCAGTTGTGCAGGAGTCAGGTGGATACATGGCTGATCGTCCTACTGAATGCACTGCTAGAATTTGTATTATGGCCAGAAAAATTCAGCTAAGTAACGACAAAATGAGTGGCCATCATTACATTGAGAAATAAAGGTAAGTCAGTCCGAAAAATTGGGAAAACTTTGAAAATGTCCACAAGTGCAGTTGCAAAAACCATCAAGCACTACAGAGAAACTGGATGACAAGAGGAGCGCCCCATGAGGATAAGGGTCACCTCAGCTGTGGAGGATAAGGGTCACCTCTGCTGGGGAGGATAATAGTCACACCTGCTGCGGAGGATAAGAGTCACCTCTGCTGCGGAGGATAAGAGTCACCTCTGCTGCGGAGGATAAGAGTCATCTCTGCTGCGGAGGATAAGAGTCACCTCTGCTGCTGAGGATAAGAGTCACCTCTGCTGCGGAGGATAAGAGTCACCTCTGCTGCTGAGGATAAGAGTCATCTCTGCTGCGGAGGATAAGAGTCACCTCTGCTGCTGAGGATAAGAGTCACCTCTGCTGCGGAGGATAAGAGTCATCTCTGCTGCGGAGGATAAGAGTCACCTCTGCTGCTGAGGATAAGAGTCATCTCTGCTGCGGAGGATAAGAGTCACCTCTGCTGCTGAGGATAAGAGTCACCTCTGCTGCGGAGGATAAGAGTCATCTCTGCTGCGGAGGATAAGAGTCACCTCTGCTGCTGAGGATAAGTCCATACGAGTCACCAGCCTCAGAAATCGCAGGTAACAGCAGCTCAGATTAGAGGTCACTGGTGCACAGTGGTCTCGCAGCAGACACATCTCTGCAACAACTGGTGAGAGGAGACTGTGCAGCAGCTTGATAGTAACATCACTGCTAGGAAACCACTGCTAAGCACCAGCACCAAGCACCAGAGACACATGGAATGGACCTCACACCAAGGAAGATTTGGACTTTGTCTGATGAGTACAAATGTGAGATCATTGGTTCCAACCACCAGAGAAGGTGAAGGAATGGCTGGTCCCCACAGTGAGGCCTGGAGGAGGAGGTGGATGGTGTGGGGGGCTGTGCTGATGACACTTTTGGGTGTGATGGTGTGAGGGGGGCTTTGCTGTTGAAACTGTTGGGTGTGGTGATGTGAGGAGGGAGGGTGGGGTTTCTGGTGACACTTTTGGGGATAATACTGGACCAGCAGCGTTACCACAGCATCTTCCAGCGGCTGCTCTTCCATCTGGTTACAGTATAGTTGTACCATCGGTTTTTCAACAGGACAATAACCCCAAACACCTCCCGGCTGTGTAAGGACTTGATGACCAAGAAGAGTGATGGAGGCTACGCCAGATGACCCGGCCTCCACAGTCACCAGACCGGAACCCAATCCAGATGGTTTGGGGTGAGTTGGACTGCAGAGTGAGGGCAAAAGTGCCAACAAGTGCGAAGCATCTCTGGGAGCTCCTTCAAGACTGTAGGAAGACCATTCCAGGTGACTACCTCTTGTATCAAGAGAAGCCAAGAGTTTTCAAAGCAGTAATAAAAGCCCCGAAAATATAAAAGAGATTTTTAGCTGTTTCACACTGTTTGGTAAGTCTATAATTCCACATGTGATAATTCATAGTTTTGATGACTTCAGTGCGAATCTACAATTTTTATAGCCATGAAAATACAGAAAACTCCTTGAACGTAAAGGTGAGTTCAGACTTTTGGTCTGTGCTGTATGTGTACAGTATATTCTGTCGGGACTTGAACCGGCGGACTCCACTGTTCCAGGCTTCAGCTCTACCAACTGAGCTATGCAGCTCTCTAGACAGCTCCAGTGCTGATCGTTGGCCTAGTTCTTGATCTTCCAGTTCCTGCTTCCCTGGCTTTGCTCCACCCCTTCCTTGATTGGACTTCCTATTTAAACCCAGCCTTGCCTACACTTCTTTGCAAGATTATTGTTCTTACAGCCTTTAGTCTCTCCTGCAACTGACTTCTCTATTGTGCAATGACCACTGGCTTCCTCCTGACGACAATACCTGCCTGCTCCGCTGTACTGCTAAGCTTCTCCTGTGTACTGACCTCAGGCTTTCACCGACTATGATTCCTACCTGCAATACCAAAGTAAGTTGCAACACTTAGACTCCAAAACCAGACTAAGATCATTACATATTCACTGCTGAAAATCATTTATATATGTGGTGTTTATTCACTGCTGGTATACTTCTGTACAGTGTATTCATTGCAGGCATATATGTATATGTGGTATATTCACTGCTTGTATAGACTTAGTTGTATGGTATATTTACTGCTGGTATAAATTTATGTGTATGAAATATTTACTGCTGGTATATATTTATATGTGGTATGTTCATTGTTGGTCAGTATTTTACAGGCATGTGGGTATCATAAATACGATATGGTGTATACAGCACATATATGTTGTGTTTAAATATATGTATGTGTTGGTATATTCTGAAGTTTAAGGATAGGAACAGTGGTGAGGGTTCAGGTATGGAGGTTCCTGATTCAAAGTTGGAATGGGGGCCTCTTGGAGTTCCCTAAACTGCTGACCATCTGAATGTGAGGCTTCAGTGCATAGTATAAGAAGTTCACACACAAATACTACACAGAGGGTCCTGGGTCTATAAGCAGGGACAAGTCTCAGGTGAGGGTCCAATAAAAAAGTGTCCTGGTGTAAGGGATGAAATAAGGGTCAAGTGTATGGGGAGACCAGAATGTATAAGTAGGAGGTGTGAGAAAGCTGCAGAGTAATTGGTTACACAGAGTAGGACTGTCTTACTGAAACTGACCACAATCTTCAGATCTCCTCCTGCGGCTTCAGACAGTGACATTTCCTGTGACTTGTGTCTCTGGTAGGTCAGACATCTGCAGCTCTGTCCTCCGAGATGAAACGACTTGTTCTTCTGCTGGGGTCTCTCCTTATACTGGGTAAGTGGTCTTCATTATCATAGATTTGGCTCTGAATGAAGTGATGAAAATGTATCTAGGTACTTTAATAAAGTTAAACCTCTGACCATGGTACGGGGGTGTCCTTGTGTACGAGGGTGTCCTTGTGTACGAGGGTGTCCTTGTGTACGAGGGTGTCCTTGTGTACGGGGGGGGCCTTGTGTACGAGGGTGGCCTTGTGTACGGGGGGGGCCTTGTGTACGAGAGGGGGCCTAGTGTACGGGGGTGGGGCCTTTGTGTACGGGGGGCCTTGTGTATGGGGGTGGGGCCTTTATGTACGGGGGCCTTGGGAAAGTATTCATCTGCCTTAACGTTTTCTATCTTTTAACACATTTCAGGCATCAAACATAAAGAGATAAAATTGTAATTCTTTAGTGAAGAATCAACAATAACTTGAACTAAATTTATTGGATATTTTAAAATGTTTGTACAAAATAAGAAACTGAGAAGTGGGGGGGGGGTGTAATATTATTTGCCCCTGTGGCTCTGCGCTTGAAAGATCAGGCCTCTATCAGTTCTGCACATGGAGAAATGAAATTCTTCTGGTTCTCCCCCCCCCACCCCCCTGCCCCCAATGTGTGACAGTGGGGATGGAGCCTGAAATGTGCCAAAAGGTGTTAGGACACACAGGACATGGCAGCTCGCTGTGTATGGGGGGTGTAGTCACAGAGAGGTCAGAGCGTCCATGCTGACCCTTGACCACTGCTGGCTATGATAGAAAGGTGTCAGAACACACAGGACATGGCAGCTCTCTGTGTATGGGGGGGTGTAGTCACAGAAGGGTCAGAGCACCCATGCTGCTGGCTATGATAGAAAGGTGTCAGGACACACAGGACATGGCAGCTCGCTGTGTATGGGGGGTGTAGTCACAGAGGGGTCAGAGCGCCCATGCTGACCCCTGACCACTGCTGGCTGTGATAGAAAGGTGTCAGGACACAGGACATGGCAGCTTGCTGTGTATGGGGGTGTAGTCACAGAGGGGTCAGAGCACCCATGCTGACCCCTGACCACTGCTGGCTGTGATAGAAAGGTGTCAGGACACACAGGACATGGCAGCTCGCTGTGTATGGGGATGTAGTCACAGAGGGGTCAGAGCACCCATGCTGACCCCTGAGCACTGCTGGCTATGATAGAAAGGTGTCAGGACACACAGGACATGGCAGCTCGCTTTAATTAGGAGGTATAGTCACAGAGGGGTCAGAGTACCCATGCTGACCCCTGACCACTTCTGGCTATGATAGAAAGGTGTCAGGACACAGGACATGGCAGCTCGCTGTGTAAGGGGGGTGTAGTCACAGAGAGGTCAGAGCGCCCATGCTGACCCCTGACCACTGATACCTGTAATAGAAAGGTGTCAGCACACAGGACATGGCAGCTCGCTGTGTATGGGGGTGTAGTCACAGAGGGGTCAGAGCGCCCATGCTGACCCCTGACCACTGCTGGCTATGATAGAAAGGTGTCAGGACACACAGGACATGGCAGCTCGCTGTGTATAGGGGTGTAGTCACAGATGGGTCAGAGCGCTCATGCTGATCCCTGACCACTGCTGGCTATGATAGAAAGGTGTCAGGACACACAGGACATGGCAGCTCGCTGAGTATGGGGGGTGTAGTCACAAAGGGGTCAGAGCGCTCATGCTGACCCCTGACCACTGCTGGCTATGATAGAAAGGTGTCAGGACACACAGGACATGGCAGCTCGCTGTGTATGGGGGGTGTAGTCACAGAGGGGTCAGAGCACCCATGCTGACCCCTGACCACTGCTGGCTATGATAGAAAGGTGTCAGGACACACAGGACATGGCAGCTCGCTGTGTATGGGGGATGTAGTCACAGAGGGGTCAGAGCACCCATGCTGACCACTGCTGGCTATGATAGAAAGGTGTCAGGACACACAGGACATGGCAGCTCGCTGTGTATGGGGGGTGTAGTCACAGAGAGGTCAGAGCACCCATGCTGACCCCTGACCACTGCTGGCTATGATAGAAAGGTGTCAGGACACACAGGACATGGCAGCTCGCTGTGTATGGGGGGTGTAGTCACAGAGGGGTCAGAGCGCCCATGCTGACCCCTGACCACTGCTGGCTATGATAGAAAGGTGTCAGGACACAGGACATGGCAGCTCGCTGTGTATGGGGGGTGTAGTCACAGAGAGGTCAGAACACCCATGCTGACCCCTGACCACTGCTGGCTATGATAGCAAGGTGTCAGGACACACAGGACATGGCAGCTCGCTGTGTATGGGGGTGTAGTCACAGAGGGGTCAGAGTATCCATGCTGACCCCTGACCACTGCTGGCTATGATAGAAAGGTGTCAGGACACACAGGACATGGCAGCTCTCTGTGTATGGGGGGTGTAGTCACAGAGAGTTTAGAGCACCCATGCTGACCCCTGACCACTGCTGGCTATGATAGAAAGGTGTCAGGACACACAGGACATGGGAGATCGCTGTGTATGGGGGGTGTAGTCACAAAGGGGTCAGAGCTCCCATGCTGACCCCTGACCACTGCTGGCTATGATAGAAAGGTGTCAGGACACACAGGACATGGGAGATCGCTGTGTATGGGGGGTGTAGTCACAAAGGGGTCAGAGCTCCCATGCTGACCCCTGACCACTGCTGGCTATGATAGAAAGGTGTCAGGACACACAGGACATGGCAGCTCGCTGTGTATGGGGGGTGTAGTCACAGAGAGTTTAGAGCACCCATGCTGACCCCTGACCACTGCTGGCTATGATAGAAAGGTGTCAGGACACACAGGACATGGCAGCTCGCTGTGTATGGGGGGTGTAGTCACAGAGAGGTCAAAGCACCCATGCTGACCCTTGACCACTGCTGGCTATGATAGAAAGGTGTCAGAACACACAGGACATGGCAGCTCTCTGTGTATGGGGGGGTGTGGTCACAGAAGGGTCAGAGCACCCATGCTGCTGGCTATGATAGAAAGGTGTCAGGACACACAGGACATGGCAGCTCGCTGTGTGTGGGGGGTGTAGTCACAGAGGGGTCAGAGCGCTCATGCTGACCCCTGACCACTGCTGGCTATGATAGAAAGGTGTCAGGACACACAGGACATGGCAGCTCGCTGTGTGTGGGGGGTGTAGTCACAGAGGGGTCAGAGCGCTCATGCTGACCCCTGACCACTGCTGGCTATGATAGAAAGGTGTTAGGACACACAGGACATGGCAGCTCGCTGTGTATGGGGGTGTAGTGACAGAGGGGTCAGAGCGCCCATGCTGACCCCGGACCACTGCTGGCTATGATAGAAAGGTGTCAGGACACAGGACATGGCAGCTCGCTGTGTATGGGGGGTGTAGTCACAGAGAGGTCAGAGCGCCCATGCTGACCCCTGATCACTGCTGGCTATGATAGAAAGGTGTCAGGACACACAGGACATGGCAGCTCGCTGTGTATGGGGTGTAGTCACAGTGAGGTCAGAGCTCCCATGCTGACCCCTGACCACTGCTGGCTATGATAGAAAGGTGTTAGGACACACAGGACATGGCAGCTCGCTGTGTATGGGGGTGTAGTGACAGAGGGGTCAGAGCGCCCATGCTGACCCCTGACCACTGCTGGCTATGATAGAAAGTTGTCAGGACACAGGACATGGCAGCTCACTGTGTATGGGGGTGTAGTCACAGAGGGGTCAGAGCACCCATGCTGACCCCTGACCACTGCTGGCTATGATAGAAAGGTGTAAGGACACACAGGACATCGCAGCTCGCTGTGTATGGGGGGTGTAGTCACAGAGGGGTCAGAGCCCCCATGCTGACCCCTGACCACTGCTGGCTGTGATAGAAAGGTGTCAGGACACACAGGACATGGCAGCTCGCTGTGTATGGGGGATGTAGTCACAGAGGGGTCAGAGCACCCTTGCTGACCCCTGAGCACTGCTGGCTATGATAGAAAGGTGTCAGGACACACAGGACATGGCAGCTCGCTGTGTATGGGGGGTGTAGTCACAAAGGGGTCAGAGCACTCATGCTGACCCCTGATCCCTGCTGGCTATGATAGAAAGGTGTCAGGACACACAGGACATGGCAGCTCACTGTGTGTGGGGGGTGTAGTCACAGAGGGGTCAGAGCGCTCATGCTGACCCCTGACCACTGCTGGCTATGATAGAAAGGTGTCAGGACACACAGGACATGGCAGCTCGCTGTGTATGGGGGGTGTAGTCACAGAGAGGTCAGAGCGCCCATGCTGACCCCTGACCACTGCTGGCTAAGATAGAAAGGTGTCAGGACACACAGGACATGGCAGCTCGCTGTGTATGGGGGGTCTAGTCACAGAGGGGTCAGAGCACCCATGCTGACCCTTGACCACTGCTGGCTATGATAGAAAGGTGTCAGAACACACAGGACATGGCAGCTCGCTGTGTATGGGGGGTGTAGTCACAGAGGGGTCAGAGTGCCCATGCTGACCCCTGACCACTGCTGGCTATGATAGAAAGGTGTCAGGACACAGGACATGGCAGCTCGCTGTGTATGGGGGGTGTAGTCACAGAGGGATCAGAGCGCCCATGCTGACCCCTGACCACTGCTGGCTATGATAGAAAGGTGTCAGGACACACAGGACATGGCAGCTCGCTGTGTATGGGGGGGTGTAGTCACAGAAGGGTCAGAGCACCCATGCTGACCCCTGACCACTGCTGGCTATGATAGAAAGGTGTCAGGACACAGGACATCGGTGTAGAGAGACCAAAAGCAGAAGGCGCACGACAAGACAGGATAATGGTTCCAAATAGGTTTTCCTTTTTATTGAATCGTCAAGGGTACACAGAGGATACACAACGCGTTTCGGGGAACTGTGGTCCCCTTTTTCAAGTGGATAAAAAATCTGTGGGTTGGCGAAGTACAAAAGGGTATATACATATATATATATATATATATATAAAGAATTATGTGCAGACATAAGTTTGGTATATGGAAGGAATAAACATACATACATAAATAGGGCATGGATCTTATTATATAAAAGAATAATTACATATATATACACACAATACACGAATATATATGACAAAGGTATCACGTATCTATATATATTGATAAAATATGGAAATATCATAAGGGATACCAATTCGCCCCTTGGTTAAAAATCAATAAATAAATAAATAAATGGATGTATGAATAATTAAATAAATAAATAAATTAATAAATTAATTTGTGATATAATCATAGTATATAATCATATGGAGATATAATCAGGGGTACCGATTAACCCCTTAGTTAAAAATCAATATAAGTAAATATATGATATAGTGCTGGATTGAGAAGTCGATAGATGAATTAGTTAGTTGGTGCCTGAATAGATAAGTTGATATAATTTAAGATAGGGACACTGGAGTTCCTTAAGTCTAGTCTTAAGCTCAATTTCCACCAAGCAGAGAGTAATGGGTATAATGATCGGGCTTACCGATCGGGCTTACCAGTCGCTGGAGGGGTGCACGGGCGCTCCAGTGTGTGCGCGCGCCAGAGTGCCTGCTGATTAAAAAGCCAGCGATGCTTCTGTTGGAGGCGGGTGAGCGCGGACTTGTGCGCATGCGCACTCGCTGTAGTATGATGTTTCGCGTGCTCTAAAGTTCACGCGGGTTCGTGCGCAAGCGCATTCGTTGTGAGGGCACCAAAAATATGGCGTCCCGCGATGTGGCGTCATGTGTTATGTATACAACACAATGCTGATTAGGTGATGTATTAGGATTAGGATTAGTTTTAGGATTTAGTAGAAGCTTGTCTAGTTAAAAGATGTTGATTGAAAAATGTGTATTTATAATAAAGAAAGGATAAATGAGTGAAATGGATGCATGAATTACGGTGTATTGAATAAATAATTAGCTGAATGACTAAATGGATGCATGAATTATAGTAATTAAGGTATATTAATATATGAATTAAGATTGTAGTTGCATAGTATAAGTTATAAATTATGGTTGGTACATCAATTAGTTATCAGAAGGGGAGGGGGGAAAAAGGGTGATGGTGTTAGAAGTTTTCTTCAAACATTTCATTAAGTCCTGCTGGATGTAGGCTGTTTAATTTGAAGATCCAATACATTTCGCGTTTTCGTAATTTTTGGAAGCGATCACTGCTATCGACGGGTATAAATTCGATGGGTGTGACTGTGAATGCTGAGAAGTCTTTATCATGACAGGCTAAAGCATGTTTAGAGACACTGGGGGTCATTTACTAAGGGCCCGATTCGCGTTTTCCCGACGTGTTACCCAAATATTTCCGTTTTGCGCCGATTGTACCTGAATTGCCCCGGGTTTTTGGCGCACGCATTCGGAATTTGGCGCATCGGCGCCGGCATGCGCGCGACGGAAATCGGGGGGCGTGGCCGAACGAAAACCCGACGTATTCGGAAAAACCGCCGCATTTAAAAAAAAAATTGTGTCGCGAAAATTTCACTCACCTTCATCCTGGGTAGGCCGGTGTATTTCGAGGCATTCCAGCGGACTTCAGCGCAGCAGCGCCACCTGGTGGACGGCGGAGGAACTGCATTGATGAATCCCGGCCGGACCCGAATCCAGCGCAGAGAATGCGCCGCTGGATCGCGAACGGACCAGGTAAGTAAATGTGCCCCACTATGTTTAGTATAGCCGTTTGTGACTTTGCTTCTGTGTCCGTTCATTCTAATGCGTAAAGTTAGGCAGGTACGGCCTACATACTGTAGCCCGCACGTGCATTCCATTAGGTATATAACATAAGTAGATGAACAATTGAGGAACTGATGGATTTTGAAGGTTTCTCCAGTTTGATTGCTGGTGAAAGAGTTCTTCCGATGTTGGATGTTCAGGCAGCATTTACAGTTCGTACGGCCACATTTGAAGCTGCCCGTTGTTTGTGGGAAGAGGGAAGTCGTTTTAGTCTTGTTTTTCCTTCCCCGTAGTTTCGTTGGGGCTAGTATGCCTTTTAGTGTCTGTGATCGCCTATAAATTATTTTGGGCTGTCTGGGTAAATTTTTGTTTAAAAAGGGGTCATTTTGTAGTATGGGCCAATGCTTTTTCAGGATGTTTGCGAGGGTTAGATGGTTATTATTATAAGTCGTAATGAAAACTGGACAGTTGTTGGGTGGTGATTCCTGGGTGGGTTTTTGGCTTGAATGGGATGGTTGAAGGCATTCAGCTTGTGTGAGATTAAGGGCCCAGTCAAAAGCTGCTTCAACAAGGGGTTTCGGAAAATTCTTCTCTTTGAATCTCCTTTTTAGGATTAAACTCTGTTTTTTAAACGTGTTAGTTTCTGTACAATTTTTTCGGATCCTCCTGAATTGACTAAACGGGATGTTGCTTTTCCATTTGTTGTGGTGTGCACTACCATAGTCTAGGTAGCTATTGGTGTCTACCGTTTTGAAGTGGGTGCTAGTAATGATCCGGTCGTTTTCTATGGATAGGTGTAAGTCCAGGAATTCGAGTTCGGTTGGGGAGGAAGTGGCAGTGAAGGATAGACCTAAATCGTTATTGTTGAGATGGTTAATGAATTGATCAATGGCAGTAGCGGGGCCGTTCCAGATTATGAGTAAGTCATCGATATAACGTTTGTACAGTACAATGTTGGATTGCCAGGTGTTGTTATTGTAAATCAGATCTTCCTCGAATTTACCCATGTATAGGTTCGCGAAGCTAGGGGCAAACCGTGTCCCCATAGCCGTGCCTTTTATTTGTCTGTAGATGGTGTTCTGGAAGGAGAAATAGTTATGGGTTAGTATGTAGTTAATTGCTTCTATGACAAAGGTGCTCTGTTGGGTGGGCATTGTGGGATCTTGGTCTAGGTAATATTGCACAGCTTCAAGGCCCTTTTTGTGGGGAATATTGGAATAAAGGACTGTGACGTCCAAGGATAACCACATGTATGTGGATTCCCATTTGATTTCCTCCAGTGCTAATAAAACACTTGTGGAGTCTCGTAGGTAAGAGTCCAGTTGGGTGACGTGTTTCTGCAATAAGACATCTACATAGTGTGAGAGATTGCAGGTGAGAGATGAAATTCCTGAGATGATGGGTCTACCGGGTGGGTTTTTTGTGCACTTGTGAACTTTCGGAAGGTGGTAAAATGTTGGGGTAATTGGAGTATCTAGCCAGATGTAATTTCTTTCTTTCTTGTTTATGACGCCGGATGTGGTGGCTTTATTCAGTAATCATATATATCATATATCATATATTTACTTATATTGATTTTTAACTAAGGGGTTAATCGGTACCCCTGATTATATCTCCATATGATTATATACTATGATTATATCACAAATTAATTTATTAATTAATTTATTTATTTAATTATTCATTCATCCATTTATTTATTTATTTATTGATTTTTAACCAAGGGGCGAATTGGTATCCCTTATGATATTTCCATGTTTTATCAATATATATAGATACGTGATACCTTTGTCATATATATTCGTGTATTGTGTGTATATATATGTAATTATTCTTTTATATAATAAGATCCATGCCCTATTTATGTATGTATGTTTATTCCTTCCATATACCAAACTTATGTCTGCACATAATTCTTTATATATATATATATGTATATACCCTTTTGTACTTCGCCAACCCACAGATTTTTTATCCACTTGAAAAAGGGGACCACAGTTCCCCGAAACGCGTTGTGTATCCTCTGTGTACCCTTGACGATTCAATAAAAAGGAAAACCTATTTGGAACCATTATCCTGTCTTGTCGTGCGCCTTCTGCTTTTGGTCTCTCTACACCGACTCTATCACTCCAGCCGAACTAGCACCTCGTGTCTGGACACCCCAATTACGCTGGCTGCACCTCGACCCCAATTAAGACCCGATATGCCAATACGAGAGTTGTGCCTTATGGTTAAGCACAACTAAACCAGGTAAGCGACTGTCTAACCACGTCTGAAACCCTGAATCAACGTTATCACCCTATGAGCGCTGTTGTGTCCCTTGTTCGCTATCTTAGGACACAGGACATGGC
The DNA here is from genome assembly GCF_040894005.1 of Engystomops pustulosus. Lineage (NCBI taxonomy): Eukaryota > Metazoa > Chordata > Amphibia > Anura > Leptodactylidae > Engystomops > Engystomops pustulosus. The sequence goes on from NW_027285117.1 coordinate 131,696, forward strand.
AGCTTGCTGTGTATGGGGGTGTAGTCACAGAGGGGTCAGAGCACCCATGCTGACCCCTGACCACTGCTGGCTATGATAGAAAGGTGTCAGGACACACAGGACATGGCAGCTCGCTGTGTATGGGGGTGTAGTCACAGAGGGGTCAGAGCACCCATGCTGACCCCTGAGCACTGCTGGCTATGATAGAAAGGTGTCAGGACACACAGGACATCGCAGCTCGCTGTGTATGGGGGTGTAGTCACAGAGGGGTCAGAGCGCCCCTGCTGACCCCTGACCACTGCTGGCTATGATAGAAAGGTGTCAGGACACACAGGACATGGCAGCTCGCTGTGTATGGAGGGTGTAGTCACAGAGGGGTCAGAGCGCCCCTGCTGACCCCTGACCACTGCTGGCTATGATAGAAAGGTGTCAGGACACAGGACATGGCAGCTCGCTGTGTATGGGGGGTGTAGTCACAGAGGGGTCAGAGCGCCCATGCTGACCCCTGACCACTGCTGGCTATGATAGAAAGGTGTCAGGACACACAGGACATGGCAGCTCGCTGTGTGTGGGGGGTGTAGTCACAGAGGGGTCAGAGCGCCCATGCTGACCCCTGACCACTGCTGGCTATGATAGAAAGGTGTCAGGACACACAGGACATGGCAGCTCGCTGTGTATGGGGGGTGTAGTCACAGAGGGGTCAGAGCGCCCATGCTGACCCCTGACCACTGCTGGCTATGATAGAAAGGTGTCAGGACACACAGGACATGGCAGCTCGCTGTGTATGGGGAGTGTAGTCACAAAGGGGTCAGAGCGCTCATGCTGACCCCTGACCCCTGCTGGCTATGATAGAAAGGTGTCAGGACACATGGGACATGGCAGCTCGCTGTGTATAGGGGGTGTAGTCACAGAGGGGTCAGAGCGCCCATGCTGACCCCTGACCACTACTGGCTATGATAGAAAGGTGTCAGGACACACAGGACATGGCAGCTCACTGTGTGTGGGGGGTGTAGTCACAGAAGGGTCAGAGCACCCATGCTACTGGCTATGATAGAAAGGTTTCAGGACACACAGGACATGGCAGCTCGCTGTGTATGGGGGTGTAGTCACAGAGTGGTCAGAGCGCCCATGCTGACCCCTGACCACTGCTGGCTATGATAGAAAGGTGTCAGGACACAGGACATGGCAGCTTGCTGTGTATGGGGGTGTAGTCACAGAGGGGTCAGAGCACCCATGCTGACCCCTGACCACTGCTGGCTGTGATAGAAAGGTGTCAGGACACACAGGACATGGCAGCTCGCTGTGTATGGGGGTGTAGTCACAGAGGGGTCAGAGCGCCCATGCTGACCCCTGACCACTGCTGGCTATGATAGAAAGGTGTCAGGACACAGGACATGGCAGCTCACTGTGTATGGGGGTGTAGTCACAGAGGGGTCAGAGCGCCCATGCTGACCCCTGACCACTGCTGGCTATGATAGAAAGGTGTCAGGACACACAGGACATGGCAGCTCGCTGTGTATGGGGATGTAGTCACAGAGGGGTCAGAGCACCCATGCTGACCCCTGAGCACTGCTGGCTATGATAGAAAGGTGTCAGGACACACAGGACATCGCAGCTCGCTGTGTATGGGGGTGTAGTCACAGAGGGGTCAGAGCGCCCATGCTGACCCCTGACCACTGCTGGCTATGATAGAAAGGTGTCAGGACACACAGGACATGGCAGCTCGCTGTGTATGGGGGTGTAGTCACAGAGGGGTCAGAGCGCCCATGCTGACCCCTGACCACTGCTGGCTATGATAGAAAGGTGTCAGGACACAGGACATGGCAGCTCACTGTGTATGGGGGTGTAGTCACAGAGGGGTCAGAGCGCCCATGCTGACCCCTGACCACTGCTGGCTATGATAGAAAGGTGTCAGGACACACAGGACATGGCAGCTCGCTGTGTATGGGGATGTAGTCACAGAGGGGTCAGAGCACCCATGCTGACCCCTGAGCAATGCTGGCTATGATAGAAAGGTGTCAGGACACACAGGACATCGCAGCTCGCTGTGTATGGGGGTGTAGTCACAGAGGGGTCAGAGCGCCCATGCTGACCCCTGACCACTGCTGGCTATGATAGAAAGGTGTCAGGACACACAGGACATGGCAGCTCGCTGTGTATGGGGGGTGTAGTCACAGAGGGGTCAGAGCGCCCATGCTGACCCCTGACCACTGCTGGCTATGATAGAAAGGTGTCAGGACACACAGGACATGGCAGCTCGCTGTGTATGGGGAGTGTAGTCACAAAGGGGTCAGAGCGCTCATGCTGACCCCTGACCCCTGCTGGCTATGATAGAAAGGTGTCAGGACACATGGGACATGGCAGCTCGCTGTGTATAGGGGGTGTAGTCACAGAGGGGTCAGAGCGCCCATGCTGACCCCTGACCACTACTGGCTATGATAGAAAGGTGTCAGGACACACAGGACATGGCAGCTCACTGTGTGTGGGGGGTGTAGTCACAGAGGGGTCAGAGCGCTCATGCTGACCCCTGACCACTGCTGGCTATGATAGAAAAGTGTCAGGACACACAGGACATGGCAGCTCGCTGTGTATGGGGGGAGTAGTCACAGAGAGGTCAGAGCACCCATGCTGACCCTTGACCACTGCTGGCTATGATAGAAAGGTGTCAGGACACAGGACATGGCAGCTCGCTGTGTATGGGGGGGTGTAGTCACAGAAGGGTCAGAGCACCCATGCTACTGGCTATGATAGAAAGGTTTCAGGACACACAGGACATGGCAGCTCGCTGTGTATGGGGGGGTGTAGTCACAGAAGGGTCAGAGCACCCATGCTACTGGCTATGATAGAAAGGTTTCAGGACACACAGGACATGGCAGCTCGCTGTGTATGGGGGTGTAGTCACAGAGTGGTCAGAGCGCCCATGCTGACCCCTGACCACTGCTGGCTATGATAGAAAGGTGTCAGGACACAGGACATGGCAGCTTGCTGTGTATGGGGGTGTAGTCACAGAGGGGTCAGAGCACCCATGCTGACCCCTGACCACTGCTGGCTGTGATAGAAAGGTGTCAGGACACACAGGACATGGCAGCTCGCTGTGTATGGGGATGTAGTCACAGAGGGGTCAGAGCACCCATGCTGACCCCTGACCACTGCTGGCTATGATAGAAAGGTGTCAGGACACAGGACATGGCAGCTCGCTGTGTATGGGGGGTGTAGTCACAGAGAGGTCAGAGCGCCCATGCTGACCCCTGACCACTGCTGGCTATGATAGAAAGGTGTCAGGACACAGGACATGGCAGCTCGCTGTGTATGGGGGTGTAGTCACAAAGGGGTCAGAGCGCTCATGCTGACCCCTGACCACTGCTGGCTATGATAGAAAGGTGTCAGGACACACAGGACAAGGCAGCTCGCTGTGTGTGGGGGGTGTAGTCACAGAGGGGTCAGAGCACCCATGCTGACCCCTGACCAATGCTGGCTATGATAGAAAGGTGTCAGGACACACAGGACACGGCAGCTCGCTGTGCATGGGGGTGTAGTCACAGAGGGGTCAGAGCGCCCATGCTGACCCCTGACCACTGCTGGCTATGATAGAAAGGTGTCAGGACACACAGGACATGGCAGCTCGCTGTGTATGGGGGGTGTAGTCACAGAGAGTTTAGAGCACCCATGCTGACCCCTGACCACTGCTGGCTATGATAGAAAGGTGTCAGGACACACAGGACACGGCAGCTCGCTGTGTATGGGGGTGTAGTCACAGAAGGGTCAGAGCACCCATGCTACTGGCTATGATAGAAAGGTTTCAGGACACACAGGACATGGCAGCTCGCTGTGTATGGGGGGGTGTAGTCACAGAAGGGTCAGAGCACCCATGCTACTGGCTATGATAGAAAGGTTTCAGGACACACAGGACATGGCAGCTCGCTGTGTATGGGGGTGTAGTCACAGAGTGGTCAGAGCGCCCATGCTGACCCCTGACCACTGCTGGCTATGATAGAAAGGTGTCAGGACACAGGACATGGCAGCTTGCTGTGTATGGGGGTGTAGTCACAGAGGGGTCAGAGCACCCATGCTGACCCCTGACCACTGCTGGCTGTGATAGAAAGGTGTCAGGACACACAGGACATGGCAGCTCGCTGTGTATGGGGATGTAGTCACAGAGGGGTCAGAGCACCCATGCTGACCCCTGACCACTGCTGGCTATGATAGAAAGGTGTCAGGACACAGGACATGGCAGCTCGCTGTGTATGGGGGGTGTAGTCACAGAGAGGTCAGAGCGCCCATGCTGACCCCTGACCACTGCTGGCTATGATAGAAAGGTGTCAGGACACAGGACATGGCAGCTCGCTGTGTATGGGGGTGTAGTCACAAAGGGGTCAGAGCGCTCATGCTGACCCCTGACCACTGCTGGCTATGATAGAAAGGTGTCAGGACACACAGGACATGGCAGCTCGCTGTGTATGGGGGGTGTAGTCACAGAGAGTTTAGAGCACCCATGCTGACCCCTGACCACTGCTGGCTATGATAGAAAGGTGTCAGAACACACAGGACATTGCAGCTCGCTGTGTATGGCGGGTGTAGTCACAGAGGGGTCAGAGCACCCATGCTGACCCCTGACCACTGCTGGCTATGATAGAAAGGTGTCAGGACACACAGGACATGGCAGCTCGCTGTGTATGGGAGATGTAGTCACAGAAGGGTCAGAGCGCTCATGCTGACCCCTGACCACTGCTGGTTATGATAGAAAGGTGTCAGGACACAGGACATGGCAGCTCGCTGTGTATCAGGGGTGTAGTCACAGAAGGGTCAGAGCACCCATGCTGCTGGCTATGATAGAAAGGTTTCAGGACACACAGGACATGGCAGCTCGCTGTGTATGGGGGGTGTAGTCACAGAGGGGTCAGAGCGCCCATGCTGACCCCTGACCACTGCTGGCTATGATAAAAAGGTGTCAGGACACAGGACATGGCAGCTTGCTGTGTATGGGGGTGTAGTCACAGAGGGGTCAGAGCACCCATGCTGACCCCTGACCACTGCTGGCTGTGATAGAAAGGTGTCAGGACACACAGGACATGGCAGCTCGCTGTGTATGGGGATGTAGTCACAGAGGGGTCAGAGAACCCATGCTGACCCCTGACCACTGCTGGCTATGATAGAAAGGTGTCAGGACACACTGGACATGACAGCTCGCTGTGTATGGGGGGTGTAGTCACAGAGAGGTCAGAGCCTCCATGCTGACCCTTGACCACTGCTGGCTATGATAGAAAGGTGTCAGAACACACAGGACATGGCAGCTCTCTGTGTATGGGGGGTGTAGTCACAGAGAGGTCAGAGCGCCCATGCTGACCCCTGACCACTGCTGGCTATGATAGAAAGGTGTCAGGACACACAGGACATGACAGCTCGCTGTGTATGGGGGGTGTAGTCACAGAGGGGTCAGAGCACCCATGCTGACCCCTGACCACTGCTGGCTATGATAGAAAGGTGTCAGGACACACAGGACACGGCAGCTCGCTGTGTATGGGGGTGTAGTCACAGAGGGGTCAGAGCGCTCATGCTGACCCCTGACCACTGCTGGCTATGATAGAAAGGTGTCAGGACACACAGGACATGGCAGCTCGCTGTGTATGGGGGGTGTAGTCACAGAGAGTTTAGAGCACCCATGCTGACCCCTAACCCCTGCTGGCTATGATAGAAAGGTGTCAGGACACACAGGACATGGCAGCTCGCTGTGTATGGGGGATGTAGTCACAGAGGGGTCAGAGCGCCCATGCTGACCCCTGACCACTGCTGGCTATGATAGAAAGGTGTCAGGACACACAGGACACGGCAGCTCGCTGTGTATGGGGGTGTAGTCACAGAGGGGTCAGAGCGCCCATGCTGACCCCTGACAACTGCTGGCTATGATAGAAAGGTGTCAGAACACACAGGACATTGCAGCTCGCTGTGTATGGGGGGTGTAGTCACAGAGGGGTCAGAGCACCCATGCTGACCCCTGACCACTGCTGGCTATGATAGAAAGGTGTCAGGACACACAGGACATGGCAGCTCGCTGTGTATGGGGGATGTAGTCACAGAAGGGTCAGAGCGCTCATGCTGACCCCTGACCACTACTGGCTATGATAGAAAGGTGTCAGGACACAGGACATGGCAGCATGCTGTGTATCGGGGGTGTAGTCACAAAGGGGTCACAGCGCTCATGCTGATCCCTGACCACTGCTGGCTATGATAGAAAGGTGTCAGGACACACAGGACATGGCAGCTCGCTGTTTATGGGGGTGTAGTCACAAAGGGGTCAGAGCGCTCATGCTGACCCCTGACCACTGCTGGCTATGATAGAAAGGTGTCAGGACACACAGGACATGACAGCTCGCTGTGTGTGGGGGGTGTAGTCACAGAGGGGTCAGAGCGCTCATGCTGACCCCTGACCACTGCTGGCTATGATAGAAAGGTGTCAGGACACACAGGACATGGCAGCTCGCTGTGTGTGGGGGGTGTAGTCACAGAGGGGTCAGAGCGCTCATGCTGACCCCTGACCACTGCTGGCTATGATAGAAAGGTGTCAGGACACACAGGACATGGCAGCTCGCTGTGTATGGGGGGTGTAGTCACAGAGGGGTCAGAGCACCCATGCTGACCCCTGACCACTGCTGGCTATGATAGAAAGGTGTCAGGACACACAGGACATGGCAGCTCACTGTGTATGGGGGTGTAGTCACAGAGGGGTCAGAGCGCCCATGCTGACCCCTGACCACTGCTGGCTATGATAGAAAGGTGTCAGGACACAGGACATGGCAGCTCGCTGTGTATGTGGGGGTAGTCACAGAGGGGTCAGAGCGCCCATGCTGACCCCTGACCACTGCTGGCTATGATAGAAAGGTGTCAGGACACAGGACATGGCAGCTCGCTGTGTATGGGGGATGTAGTCACATAAGGGTCAGAGCGCTCATGCTGACCCCTGACCACTGCTGGCTATGATAGAAAGGTGTCAGGACACAGGACATGGTAGCTCGCTGTGTATGGGGGTGTAGTCACAGAGAGGTCAGAGCACCCATGCTGACCCCTGACCACTACTGGTTTTGATAGAAAGGTGTCAGGACACAGGACATGGCAGCTCGCTGTGTATCGGGGGTGTAGTCACAGAGAGGTCAGAGTGCCCATGCTGACCCCTAACCCCTTCTGGCTATGATAGAAAGGTGTCAGGACACACAGGACATGGCAGCTCGCTGTGTATGGGGGATGTAGTCACAGAGGGGTCAGAGCGCCCATGCTGACCCCTGACCACTACTGGCTATGATAGAAAGTTATCAGGACACACAGGCATGGCAGCACGCTGTGTATGGGGTGTAGTCACAGAGAGGTCAGAGCGCCCATGCTGACCCCTGACCACTGCTGGTTATGATAGAAAGGTGTCAGGACACAGGACATGGCAGCTCGCTGTGTATGGGGGTGTAGTCACAGAGGGGTCAGAGCGCTCATGCTGACCCCTGACCACTGCTGGCTATGATAGAAAGGTGTCAGGACACACAGGACATGGCAGCTCACTGTGTATGGGGGTGTAGTCACAGAGGGATCAGAGCGCCCATGCTGACCCCTGACCACTGCTGGCTATGGTAGAAAGGTGTCAGGACACACAGGACATGGCAGCTCGCTGTGTATGGGGGGTGTAGTCACAGAGGGGTCAGAGCGCCCATGCTGACCCCTGACCACTGCTGGTTATGATAGAAAGGTGTCAGGACACAGGACATGGCAGCTCGCTGTGTATGGGGGGTGTAGTCACAGAGGGGTCAGAGCGCTCATGCTGACCCCTGACTACTGCTGGCTATGATAGAAAGGTGTCAGGACACAGGACATGGCAGCTCGCTGTGTATGGGGGGGTAGTCACAGAGGGGTCAGAGCGCCCATGCTAACCCCTGCTGGCTATGATAGAAAGGTGTCAGGACACACAGGACATGGCAGCTCACTGTGTATGGGGGATTTAGTCACAGAAGGGTCAGAGCGCTCATGCTGACCCCTGACCACTACTGGCTATGATAGAAAGGTGTCAGGACACAGGACATGGCAGCTCGCTGTGTATCGGGGATGTAGTCACAGAGGGGTCAGAGCGCCCATGCTGACCTCTGACCACTACTGGTTATGATAGAAAGGTGTCAGGTCACACAGGCATGGCAGCACGCTGTGTATGGGGGTGTAGTCACAGAGAGGTCAGAGCGCCCATGCTGACCCCTGACCACTACTGGCTATGATAGAAAGGTGTCAGGACACAGGACATGGCAGCTCGCTGTGTATGGGGGGTGTAGTCACAGAGGGGTCAGAGCGCTCATGCTGACCCCTGACCACTGCTGGCTATGATAGAAAGGTGTCAGGACACACAGGACATGGCAGCTCGCTGTGTATGGGGGGTGTAGTCACAGAGGGGTCAAAGCGCTCATGCTTACCCCTGACCACTGCTGGCTATGATAGAAAGGTGTCAGGACACACAGGACATGGCAGCTCGCTGTGTATGGGGGGTGTAGTCACAGAGGGGTCAGAGCACCCATGCTGACCCCTGACCACTGCTGGCTATGATAGAAAGGTGTCAGGACACAGGACATGGCAGCTCGCTGTGTATGGGGGGTGTAGTCACAGAGGGGTCAGAGCCTCCATGCTGACCCCTGACCACTGCTGGCTATGATAGAATGGTGTCAGGACACACAGGACATGGCAGCTCGCTGTATATGAGGGGTGTAGTCACAGAGGGGTCAGAGTGCCCATGCTGACCCCTGACCACTGCTGGTTATGATAGAAAGGTGTCAGGACACAGGACATGGCAGCTCGCTGTGTATGGGGGTGTAGTCACAGAGGGGTCAGAGTGCCCATGCTGACCCCTGACCACTGCTGGCTATGATAGAAAGGTGTCAGGACACACAGGACATGGCAGCTCCCTGTGTATGGGGGGTGTAGTCACAGAGGGGTCAGAGCGCTCATGCTGACCCCTGACCACTGCTGGCTATGATAGAAAGGTGTCAGGACACACAGGACATGGCAGCTCCCTGTGTATGGGGGGTGTAGTCACAGAGGGGTCAGAGCGCCCATGCTGACCCCTGACCACTGCTGGCTATGATATAAAGGTGTCAGGACACAGGACATGGCAGCTCACTGTGTATGGGGGTGTAGTCACCGAGGGGTCAGAGCGCCCATGCTGACCCCTGACCACTGCTGGCTATGATAGAAAGGTGTCAGGACACACAGGACATGGCAGCTCGCTGTGTATGGGGGTGTAGTCACAGAGGGGTCAGAGCGCCCATGCTTATCCATGACCACTTCAATCAGATGGCTGGATAGACTCACCCACAATCTTTTCTCTTCCTGAATATATATAGGTGTGTGGAGTCTCTCTGGCCCCGGTGACATCAGTGTCCATCATGGAGAAACTTTAGTGGTCACATGTTCCTATAATAGTAACTTTGACAATTACAAGAAGTACTGGTGCAGAGGAGATGGGAGGAGCTCCTGTCATATCATAGTCCAATCCCAGGACTGTGGGACGGAGGGCTGCAGGGCCTCCATGGTGGATGATCCCAGATCACACAGATTTAATGTCACCATGGTCAAGATGAGACCTGAAGATTCTGACACCTATCAGTGTGGGATTGAAAGACATGGACTGGACCTCATGACCCCAATGAAAGTCTCTGTCCTCCCAGGTAACAGCCAAAACCAGTGCACAGGTCACAGCCCCGCCCCTGCCTGTATCTCATGTGTGAGTGGTCATCACAGCCGTGGTACCTAGTCTTCTGGGCTTCCATCTGCCACCAGATCCTCCAGCATTCTGGTGCTGTTTTATGTCTCATTGATTTTTCTCTGCAGGTATCTGTCGGAAGTCCTCTCTCTGGGAGCCTCTCGTCGTCTTTCCTGTCGATTTTGACCATATCAGAGAGAAGGAAGAGGTTGAAGTTTATTGTCAGGAGAAGTTTGAGAGAAGAAGGTTCCTTCTAAAATGCAAGCATGTCAACCATACATTTGAGCTTCAGACAAAGGACCTGACACCGTGCAAAAGTGAGAAGCGCACCTACACGTGGCAGGATCTACAACCCCTGATATAGTTGCCACCAGTGTTGGACTGCAGAGCGTAGGGTCCAACACTAAAACATGTTCATGAGGCCACCACAGAACAGCTACATGCAAATATTTCATAGATGATATACAGCTGGCTCTCTAGCCCTTACGTGGACTGTTGTGGTCCTAGGAGGTCTGTCAGTAACCTGCTGACATGAATAAATGTCCTGTGGTGTACTCCTGACAAATTAGGGAAGGTGCACCTGGACTGGTGAATGCTGTTTCCAGTTTAGTCTCTGCACTACAGGGTTAACTTAGCACTTTATAGAGCTGGGTGTTGCTCGAGTGTTTTCTCCTTCTACTTCCTGGATGACCCCCTTGTTGCGGCTCTTAGCGCCCGTGTTATAGCGGAGGGTTGGCTGGCTCAGGTTCTTTTGCCTGATGTCCCAGCTTCCATCTGCCCTGGCTCTCCACCCATTGTCAACCCCCCCACCCTGGCCCTGCCCCAGGTACCTGCTCCTGTGTCTTTATGGCATACTTGGCCCTGTTGCACTGATGCAGTTATGGCCTTGGGGGTGGGGCTTCCGTCCCCAGGACTAGTTTTATCCAGTCCCAGGCGTGCACAGCATATGTAAGCTCCATGTCCCTGGGCATTTACTATGGGAGCCATAACATCTGCCCAATCCTCCACTGACACCCCCACCTTCTCAGGAGGTTGTGGGGTTTACCAGTGAACCTACTGGCGTTTCTGCTGGGCTGGATGCCCCTGCTATGCTCTTTGCTGCCTCGCCTGGTCAGGGCCTGGTGGAATCAGGAGTGCAGGAACATGTTCTCTCTGCTACTCCTCTGTCTGCTCCCTCTCTGCATTATGGGTTGTCCGCATGGGCTCCCAGTACTATACCTCCTCCATCCTGCCACCGGTCCTGGTGCACTACGCGCTCTTCACTGTCATCCTCCTGAGAGAACCGCCGGTGCAGTCGCCGCAGCTCTGCGGAGCATTTTTCGCAGAACAGTGGCCGTTCCAGGACGTCTAGAACTCAGCGGAGATCCAGAGCGTCCAGGGTGCGCTCCCTGTCTTCTCGGGTGGTTTGAGACCCTAATCGAGGCCTGGTCCACGTCGCCGTGTATGGCAGCAGCAGGACCGCAGTTAGTCATCCAGGGCAGCCTGGTTCCGGCGGTCTGTGATGTACATGCGCTCCCTCTGCTTGTTTTGATAAAGTTTTTTTTTCCTAAGTGGGTGTGTTTCTGGACCCCTGTTCCTGGTTTTCCCGTGGCAGCCATTTTAGGTTGCCTGTAACTAGGACGACACATGTTTTGGGCCACTGAAGCTTCAATTTCTGACCAGCAGCAAAGGGTGCCGATAGCTCCAGCATGAGCAGCTACTACAGCCCCGACATTCTCAGAGCAAGCCCAGTACTATATCAGTGGCTATGGCTGTATCAGTGACTGTGGCTGTATCTGAGGTAATAACCCCGGCCTTGCCTCACATCACTGATTCCTGCATCTTATCCCCTGAGCTCTGCTCCTGTTTGCTCCACATTGTGGATATGAAGGTGGGAAAGTCTCCCAGTTACTATCCACCAGCCAGTTACCTTCACTCATCTCGTGGGGACAGAACACCCCCCTGCCGGGGATACACAAGGACTCTGTATATTGTAGCGTTACTCTGCTCGGTGCACAGCTGGACTCTGTATATTGTAGCGTTACTCTGCTCGGTGCACAGCTGGACTCTGTATATTGTAGCGTTACTCTGCTCGGTGCACAGCTGGACTCTGTATATTGTAGCGTTACTCTGCTCGGTGCACAGCTGGACTCTGTATATTGTAGCGTTACTCTGCTCGGTGCACAGCTGGACTCTGTATATTGTAGCGTTACTCTGCTCGGTGCACAGCTGGACTCTGTATATTGTAGCGTTACTCTGCTCGGTGCACAGCTGGACTCTGTATATTGTAGCGTTACTCTGCTCGGTGCACAGCTGGACTCTGTATATTGTAGCATTACTCTGCTCGGTGCACAGCTGGACTCTGTATATTGTAGCATTACGCTTGGTGCACAGCTGGACTCTGTATATTGTAGCATTATGCTCGGTGCACAGCTGGACGCTGTATATTGTAGCGTTACTCTGCTCGGTGCACAGCTGGACTCTGTATATTGTAGCGTTACTCTGCTCGGTGCACAGCTGGACTCTGTATATTGTAGCGTTACTCTGCTCGGTGCACAGCTGGACTCTGTATATTGTAGCGTTACTCTGCTCGGTGCACAGCTGGACTCTGTATATTGTAGCGTTACTCCGCTCGGTGCACAGCTGGACTCTGTATATTGTAGCGTTACTCTGCTCGGTGCACAGCTGGACTCTGTATATTGTAGCGTTACTCCGCTCGGTGCACAGCTGGACTCTGTATATTGTAGCCTTACTCTGCTCGGTGCACAGCTGGACTCTGTATATTGTAGCGTTACTCCGCTCGGTGCACAGCTGGACTCTGTATATTGTAGCGTTACTCCGCTCGGTGCACAGCTGGACTCTGTATATTGTAGCGTTACTCTGCTCGGTGCACAGCTGGACTCTGTATATTGTAGCGTTACTCTGCTCGGTGCACAGCTGGACTCTGTATATTGTAGCGTTACTCTGCTCGGTGCACAGCTGGACTCTGTATATTGTAGCGTTACTCTGCTCGGTGCACAGCTGGACTCTGTATATTGTAGCGTTACTCTGCTCGGTGCACAGCTGGACTCTGTATATTGTAGCGTTACTCTGCTCGGTGCACAGCTGGACTCTGTATATTGTAGCGTTACTCCGCTCGGTGCACAGCTGGACTCTGTATATTGTAGCGTTACTCCGCTTGGTGCACAGCTGGACTCTGTATATTGTAGCGTTACTCTGCTCGGTGCACAGCTGGACTCTGTATATTGTAGCATTACGCTCGGTGCACAGCTGGACTCTGTATATTGTAGCGTTACTCCGCTCGGTGCACAGCTGGACTCTGTATATTGTAGCGTTACTCTGCTCGGTGCACAGCTGGACTCTGTATATTGTAGCGTTACTCCGCTCGTAGCACAGCTGGACTCTGTATATTGTAGCATTACGCTTGGTGCACAGCTGGACTCTGTATATTGTAGCATTACGCTTGGTGCACAGCTGGACTCTGTATATTGTAGCATTACGCTTGGTGCACAGCTGGACTCTGTATATTGTAGCGTTACTCTGCTCGGTGCACAGCTGGACTCTGTATATTGTAGCGTTACTCTGCTCGGTGCACAGCTGGACTCTGTATATTGTAGCGTTACTCTGCTCGGTGCACAGCTGGACTCTGTATATTGTAGCATTATGCTTGGTGCACAGCTGGACTCTGTATATTGTAGCATTACTCCGCTAGGTGCACAGCTGGACTCTGTATATTGTAGCGTTACTCCGCTCGGTGCACAGCTGGAGGCTGTATATTGTAGCGTTACTCTGCTCGGTGCACAGCTGGACGCTGTATATTGTAGCGTTACTCTGCTCGGTGCACAGCTGGACTCTGTATACTGTAGCATTACTCCGCTCGGTGCACAGCTGGAGGCTGTATATTGTAGCGTTACTCTGCTCGGTGCACAGCTGGACTCTGTATATTGTAGCGTTACTCCGCTCGGTGCACAGCTGGACTCTGTATATTGTAGCATTACTCTGCTCGGTGCACAGCTGGAGGCTGTATATTGTAGCGTTACTCTGCTCGGTGCACAGCTGGACTCTGTATATTGTAGCGTTACTCCGCTCGGTGCACAGCTGGACTCTGTATATTGTAGCATTACTCTGCTCGGTGCACAGCTGGACTCTGTATATTGTAGCGTTACTCCGCTCGGTGCACAGCTGGACGCTGTATATTGTAGCGTTACTCTGCTCGGTGCACAGCTGGAGGCTGTATATTGTAGCGTTACTCCGCTCGGTGCACAGCTGGACTCTGTATATTGTAGCGTTACTCCGCTCGGTGCACAGCTGGACGCTGTATATTGTAGCGTTACTCCGCTCGGTGCACAGCTGGAGGCTGTATATTGTAGCGTTACTCTGCTCGGTGCACAGCTGGACGCTGTATATTGTAGCGTTACTCTGCTCGGTGCACAGCTGGACTCTGTATACTGTAGCATTACTCCGCTCGGTGCACAGCTGGAGGCTGTATATTGTAGCGTTACTCTGCTCGGTGCACAGCTGGACTCTGTATATTGTAGCGTTACTCCGCTCGGTGCACAGCTGGACTCTGTATATTGTAGCATTACTCCGCTCGGTGCACAGCTGGAGGCTGTATATTGTAGCATTACTCTGCTCGGTGCACAGCTGGACTCTGTATATTGTAGCGTTACTCCGCTCGGTGCACAGCTGGACGCTGTATATTGTAGCGTTACTCTGCTCGGTGCACAGCTGGAGGCTGTATATTGTAGCGTTACTCCGCTCGGTGCACAGCTGGAGGCTGTATATTGTAGCGTTACTCTGCTCGGTGCACAGCTGGACTCTGTATATTGTAGCGTTACTCTGCTCGGTGCACAGCTGGACTCTGTATATTGTAGCGTTACTCCGCTCGGTGCACAGCTGGACGCTGTATATTGTAGCGTTACTCTGCTCGGTGCACAGCTGGACGCTGTATATTATAGCGTTACTCCGCTCGGTGCACAGCTGGACTCTGTATATTGTAGCGTTACTCCGCTCGGTGCACAGCTGGACGCTGTATATTGTAGCGTTACTCTGCTCGGTGCACAGCTGGAGGCTGTATATTGTAGCGTTACTCCGCTCGGTGCACAGCTGGACTCTGTATATTGTAGCGTTACTCCGCTCGGTGCACAGCTGGACGCTGTATATTGTAGCGTTACTCCGCTCGGTGCACAGCTGGAGGCTGTATATTGTAGCGTTACTCTGCTCGGTGCACAGCTGGACGCTGTATATTGTAGCGTTACTCCGCTCGGTGCACAGCTGGACTCTGTATATTGTAGCGTTACTCTGCTCGGTGCACAGCTGGACTCTGTATACTGTAGCATTACTCCGCTCGGTGCACAGCTGGAGGCTGTATATTGTAGCGTTACTCTGCTCGGTGCACAGCTGGACTCTGTATATTGTAGCGTTACTCCGCTCGGTGCACAGCTGGACTCTGTATATTGTAGCATTACTCCGCTCGGTGCACAGCTGGACTCTGTATATTGTAGCGTTACTCTGCTCGGTGCACAGCTGGACGCTGTATATTGTAGCGTTACTCCGCTCGGTGCACAGCTGGACTCTGTATATTGTAGCGTTACTCTGCTCGGTGCACAGCTGGACTCTGTATACTGTAGCATTACTCCGCTCGGTGCACAGCTGGAGGCTGTATATTGTAGCGTTACTCTGCTCGGTGCACAGCTGGACTCTGTATATTGTAGCGTTACTCCGCTCGGTGCACAGCTGGACTCTGTATATTGTAGCGTTACTCCGCTCGGTGCACAGCTGGACGCTGTATATTGTAGCGTTGCTCCGCTCGGTGCACAGCTGGACGCTGTATATTGTAGCGTTACTCCGCTCGGTGCACAGCTGGACTCTGTATATTGTAGCGTTACTCCGCTCGGTGCACAGCTGGACTCTGTATATTGTAGCGTTACTCTGCTCGGTGCACAGCTGGACTCTGTATATTGTAGCGTTACTCCGCTCGGTGCACAGCTGGACTCTGTATACTGTAGCGTTACTCTGCTCGGTGCACAGCTGGACTCTGTATATTGTAGCGTTACTCCGCTCGGTGCACAGCTGGACTCTGTATATTGTAGCGTTACTCCGCTTGGTGCACAGCTGGACTCTGTATATTGTAGCGTTACTCCGCTCGGTGCACAGCTGGACGCTGAGGTGTGAGTAGATTTGGGATAATTCATACACACATATTTGGTCGCTGGCGTCTGTTGATCAGGATACGGTTGGCCGGGAGCAGGTGGTGGCGACCGCTTGGCCCCAGGACAGTAAGGCACAGATTATTAATAATTAGATTCTGGCTTTCTCTGTTTTGGGGTCTGTCATGGATCATAAGACTCACGGCGGTGGTACATGGTGACGTTACGATGTAGATTTCAGGTGGCGCTTGTCACTGCAGCCTGTGATGGGGAGAGGGGGGGAGGGGTGTGAAGGCGACTGATGTTATTGCGCCTTATGGTGTCACCAAGGTTTTGTCAGCTCTCCGCCACTAGGGCCTTACAGTTAGCAGCTCCTTATTGGTGTCTCCTGACGCCCGGGGCATGCTGGTTGGTTCACTGTAAGTACAAGTGTGAATGCTCCTCATGCTGCCGTCCGGTGCCCAAACATCGCGCACCGGCCGGGGTCTATACCTGAATTTCCCTCGCAGCATAAAGATGCGGATCAGTGTCTTAGAGATGGTGCCATGGCCCGACCTGTATCTTGATAAAGAGGCGCCGGGCAGCTGCAGCAGGGCTTAGGGGGGGTTTTCCTTTGAGGTTTTAGGGATATGATTTAGATGGAACCCAAATTGGTGATTCTCTCCTTATGATGGTAATGTCCATTATTTCTGTAGCACCTTGGAGTTTGGGGAACGTATGCAAACCAATTACTGCATTACGAAATACAAGTCATACAACACTATATGATTGTCGGCCCTGCTCACCAGAGCTTACAGTCTATGAGGATGAAGGGGGGACACATGTAGTATAGGAGCTTGTATACTGCTCACCAGAGCTTACAGTCTGTGAGGATGAAGGGGGGACACATGTAGTATAGGAGCTTGTATACTGCTCACCAGAGCTTACAGTCTGTGAGGATGAAGGGGGGACACATGTAGTATAGGAGCTTGTATACTGCTCACCAGAGCTTACAGTCTGTGAGGATGAAGGGGGGGCACATGTAGTATAGGAGCTTGTATACTGCTCACCAGAGCTTACAGTCTGTGAGGATGAAGGGGGGACACATGTAGTATAGGAGCTTGTATACTGCTCACCAGAGCTTACAGTCTGTGAGGATGAAGGGGGGACACATGAAGTATAGGAGCTTGTATACTGCTCACCAGAGCTTACAGTCTGTGAGGATGAAGGGGGGACACATGAAGTATAGGAGCTTGTATACTGCTCACCAGAGCTTACAGTCTGTGAGGATGAAGGGGGGACACATGTAGTATAGGAGCTTGTATACTGCTCACCAGAGCTTACAGTCTGTGAGGATGAAGGGGGGACACATGTAGTATAGGAGCTTGTATACTGCTCACCAGAGCTTACAGTCTGTGAGGATGAAGGGGGGACACATGTAGTATAGGAGCTTGTATACTGCTCACCAGAGCTTACAGTCTGTGAGGATGAAGGGGGGACACATGTAGTATAGGAGCTTGTATACTGCTCACCAGAGCTTACAGTCTGTGAGGATGAAGGGGGGACACATGTAGTATAGGAGCTTGTATACTGCTCACCAGAGCTTACAGTCTGTGAGGATGAAGGGGGGACACATGTAGTATAGGAGCTTGTATACTGCTCACCAGAGCTTACAGTCTGTGAGGATGAAGGGGGGACACATGTAGTATAGGAGCTTGTATGCTGCTCACCAGAGCTTACAGTCTGTGAGGATGAAGGGGGGACACATGTAGTATAGGAGCTTGTATACTGCTCACCAGAGCTTACAGTCTGTGAGGATGAAGGGGGGACACATGTAGTATAGGAGCTTGTATACTGCTCACCAGAGCTTACAGTCTGTGAGGATGAAGGGGGGACACATGTAGTATAGGAGCTTGTATACTGCTCACCAGAGCTTACAGTCTGTGAGGATGAAGGGGGGACACATGTAGTATAGGAGCTTGTATACTGCTCACCAGAGCTTACAGTCTGTGAGGATGAAGGGGGGACACATGTAGTATAGGAGCTTGTATACTGCTCACCAGAGCTTACAGTCTGTGAGGATGAAGGGGGGACACATGTAGTATAGGAGCTTGTATACTGCTCACCAGAGCTTACAGTCTGTGAGGATGAAGGGGGGACACATGTAGTATAGGAGCTTGTATACTGGTCACCAGAGCTTACAGTCTGTGAGGATGAAGGGGGGACACATGAAGTATAGGAGCTTGTATACTGCTCACCAGAGCTTACAGTCTGTGAGGATGAAGGGGGGACACATGTAGTATAGGAGCTTGTATACTGCTCACCAGAGCTTACAGTCTGTGAGGATGAAGGGGGGACACATGTAGTATAGGAGCTTGTATGCTGCTCACCAGAGCTTACAGTCTGTGAGGATGAAGGGGGGACACATGTAGTATAGGAGCTTGTATACTGCTCACCAGAGCTTACAGTCTGTGAGGATGAAGGGGGGACACATGTAGTATAGGAGCTTGTATACTGCTCACCAGAGCTTACAGTCTGTGAGGATGAAGGGGGGACACATGTAGTATAGGAGCTTGTATGCTGCTCACCAGAGCTTACAGTCTGTGAGGATGAAGGGGGGACACATGTAGTATAGGAGCTTGTATACTGCTCACCAGAGCTTAGTCTGTGAGGATGAAGGGGGGACACATGTAGTATAGGAGCTTGTATACTGCTCACCAGAGCTTACAGTCTGTGAGGATGAAGGGGGGACACATGTAGTATAGGAGCTTGTATACTGCTCACCAGAGCTTACAGTCTGTGAGGATGAAGGGGGGACACATGTAGTATAGGAGCTTGTATACTGCTCACCAGAGCTTACAGTCTGTGAGGATGAAGGGGGGACACATGTAGTATAGGAGCTTGTATACTGCTCACCAGAGCTTACAGTCTGTGAGGATGAAGGGGGGACACATGTAGTATAGGAGCTTGTATGCTGCTCACCAGAGCTTACAGTCTGTGAGGATGAAGGGGGGACACATGTAGTATAGGAGCTTGTATACTGCTCACCAGAGCTTACAGTCTGTGAGGATGAAGGGGGGACACATGTAGTATAGGAGCTTGTATGCTGCTCACCAGAGCTTACAGTCTGTGAGGATGAAGGGGGGACACATGTAGTATAGGAGCTTGTATACTGCTCACCAGAGCTTACAGTCTGTGAGGATGAAGGGGGGACACATGTAGTATAGGAGCTTGTATACTGCTCACCAGAGCTTACAGTCTGTGAGGATGAAGGGGGGACACATGTAGTATAGGAGCTTGTATACTGCTCACCAGAGCTTACAGTCTGTGAGGATTAAGGGGGGACACATGTAGTATAGGAGCTTGTATGCTGCTCACCAGAGCTTACAGTCTGTGAGGATGAAGGGGGGACACATGTAGTATAGGAGCTTGTATACTGCTCACCAGAGCTTACAGTCTGTGAGGATGAAGGGGGGACACATGTAGTATAGGAGCTTGTATACTGCTCACCAGAGCTTACAGTCTGTGAGGATGAAGGGGGGACACATGTAGTATAGGAGCTTGTATACTGGCTCACCAGAGCTTACAGTCTGTGAGGATGAAGGGGGACACATGTAGTATAGGAGCTTGTATACTGCTCACCAGAGCTTACAGTCTGTGAGGATGAAGGGGGGACACATGTAGTATAGGAGCTTGTATACTGCTCACCAGAGCTTACAGTCTGTGAGGATGAAGGGGGGACACATGTAGTATAGGAGCTTGTATACTGCTCACCAGAGCTTACAGTCTGTGAGGATGAAGGGGGGACACATGTAGTATAGGAGCTTGTATACTGCTCACCAGAGCTTACAGTCTGTGAGGATGAAGGGGGGACACATGTAGTATAGGAGCTTGTATACTGCTCACCAGAGCTTACAGTCTGTGAGGATGAAGGGGGGACACATGTAGTATAGGAGCTTGTATACTGCTCACCAGAGCTTACAGTCTGTGAGGATGAAGGGGGGACACATGTAGTATAGGAGCTTGTATGCTGCTCACCAGAGCTTACAGTCTGTGAGGATGAAGGGGGGACACATGTAGTATAGGAGCTTGTATACTGCTCACCAGAGCTTACAGTCTGTGAGGATGAAGGGGGGACACATGTAGTATAGGAGCTTGTATACTGCTCACCAGAGCTTACAGTCTGTGAGGATGAAGGGGGGACACATGTAGTATAGGAGCTTGTATACTGGTCACCAGAGCTTACAGTCTGTGAGGATGAAGGGGGGACACATGTAGTATAGGAGCTTGTATACTGCTCACCAGAGCTTACAGTCTGTGAGGATGAAGGGGGGACACATGTAGTATAGGAGCTTGTATACTGCTCACCAGAGCTTACAGTCTGTGAGGATGAAGGGGGGACACATGTAGTATAGGAGCTTGTATACTGGTCACCAGAGCTTACAGTCTGTGAGGATGAAGGGGGGACACATGTAGTATAGGAGCTTGTATACTGCTCACCAGAGCTTACAGTCTGTGAGGATGAAGGGGGGACACATGTAGTATAGGAGCTTGTATACTGCTCACCAGAGCTTACAGTCTGTGAGGATGAAGGGGGGACACATGTAGTATAGGAGCTTGTATGCTGCTCACCAGAGCTTACAGTCTGTGAGGATGAAGGGGGGACACATGTAGTATAGGAGCTTGTATACTGCTCACCAGAGCTTACAGTCTGTGAGGATGAAGGGGGGACACATGTAGTATAGGAGCTTGTATACTGCTCACCAGAGCTTACAGTCTGTGAGGATGAAGGGGGGACACATGTAGTATAGGAGCTTGTATGCTGCTCACCAGAGCTTACAGTCTGTGAGGATGAAGGGGGGACACATGTAGTATAGGAGCTTGTATACTGCTCACCAGAGCTTACAGTCTGTGAGGATGAAGGGGGGACACATGTAGTATAGGAGCTTGTATACTGCTCACCAGAGCTTACAGTCTGTGAGGATGAAGGGGGGACACATGTAGTATAGGAGCTTGTATACTGCTCACCAGAGCTTACAGTCTGTGAGGATGAAGGGGGGACACATGTAGTATAGGAGCTTGTATACTGCTCACCAGAGCTTACAGTCTGTGAGGATGAAGGGGGGACACATGTAGTATAGGAGCTTGTATACTGCTCACCAGAGCTTACAGTCTGTGAGGATGAAGGGGGGACACATGTAGTATAGGAGCTTGTATGCTGCTCACCAGAGCTTACAGTCTGTGAGGATGAAGGGGGACACATGTAGTATAGGAGCTTGTATACTGCTCACCAGAGCTTACAGTCTGTGAGGATGAAGGGGGGACACATGTAGTATAGGAGCTTGTATGCTGCTCACCAGAGCTTACAGTCTGTGAGGATGAAGGGGGGACACATGTAGTATAGGAGCTTGTATACTGCTCACCAGAGCTTACAGTCTGTGAGGATGAAGGGGGGACACATGTAGTATAGGAGCTTGTATGCTGCTCACCAGAGCTTACAGTCTGTGAGGATGAAGGGGGGACACATGTAGTATAGGAGCTTGTATACTGCTCACCAGAGCTTACAGTCTGTGAGGATGAAGGGGGGACACATGTAGTATAGGAGCTTGTATACTGCTCACCAGAGCTTACAGTCTGTGAGGATGAAGGGGGACACATGTAGTATAGGAGCTTGTATACTGCTCACCAGAGCTTACAGTCTGTGAGGATGAAGGGGGACACATGTAGTATAGGAGCTTGTATACTGCTCACCAGAGCTTACAGTCTGTGAGGATGAAGGGGGGACACATGTAGTATAGGAGCTTGTATACTGCTCACCAGAGCTTACAGTCTGTGAGGATGAAGGGGGGACACATGTAGTATAGGAGCTTGTATACTGCTCACCAGAGCTTACAGTCTGTGAGGATGAAGGGGGGACACATGTAGTATAGGAGCTTGTATGCTGCTCACCAGAGCTTACAGTCTGTGAGGATGAAGGGGGGACACATGTAGTATAGGAGCTTGTATACTGCTCACCAGAGCTTACAGTCTGTGAGGATGAAGGGGGGACACATGTAGTATAGGAGCTTGTATGCTGCTCACCAGAGCTTACAGTCTGTGAGGATGAAGGGGGGACACATGTAGTATAGGAGCTTGTATACTGCTCACCAGAGCTTACAGTCTGTGAGGATGAAGGGGGGACACATGTAGTATAGGAGCTTGTATACTGCTCACCAGAGCTTACAGTCTGTGAGGATGAAGGGGGGACACATGTAGTATAGGAGCTTGTATACTGCTCACCAGAGCTTACAGTCTGTGAGGATGAAGGGGGGACACATGTAGTATAGGAGCTTGTATACTGCTCACCAGAGCTTACAGTCTGTGAGGATGAAGGGGGGACACATGTAGTATAGGAGCTTGTATGCTGCTCACCAGAGCTTACAGTCTGTGAGGATGAAGGGGGGACACATGTAGTATAGGAGCTTGTATACTGCTCACCAGAGCTTACAGTCTGTGAGGATGAAGGGGGACACATGTAGTATAGGAGCTTGTATACTGCTCACCAGAGCTTACAGTCTGTGAGGATGAAGGGGGGACACATGTAGTATAGGAGCTTGTATACTGCTCACCAGAGCTTACAGTCTGTGAGGATGAAGGGGGACACATGTAGTATAGGAGCTTGTATACTGCTCACCAGAGCTTACTAGTCTGTGAGGATGAAGGGGGGACACATGTAGTATAGGAGCTTGTATACTGCTCACCAGAGCTTACAGTCTGTGAGGATGAAGGGGGGACACATGTAGTATAGGAGCTTGTATACTGCTCACCAGAGCTTACAGTCTGTGAGGATGAAGGGGGGACACATGTAGTATAGGAGCTTGTATACTGCTCACCAGAGCTTACAGTCTGTGAGGATGAAGGGGGGACACATGTAGTATAGGAGCTTGTATGCTGCTCACCAGAGCTTACAGTCTGTGAGGATGAAGGGGGGACACATGTAGTATAGGAGCTTGTATACTGCTCACCAGAGCTTACAGTCTGTGAGGATGAAGGGGGGACACATGTAGTATAGGAGCTTGTATGCTGCTCACCAGAGCTTACAGTCTGTGAGGATGAAGGGGGGACACATGTAGTATAGGAGCTTGTATACTGCTCACCAGAGCTTACAGTCTGTGAGGATGAAGGGGGACACATGTAGTATAGGAGCTTGTATACTGCTCACCAGAGCTTACAGTCTGTGAGGATGAAGGGGGGACACATGTAGTATAGGAGCTTGTATACTGCTCACCAGAGCTTACAGTCTGTGAGGATGAAGGGGGGACACATGTAGTATAGGAGCTTGTATACTGCTCACCAGAGCTTACAGTCTGTGAGGATGAAGGGGGGACACATGTAGTATAGGAGCTTGTATACTGCTCACCAGAGCTTACAGTCTGTGAGGATGAAGGGGGGACACATGTAGTATAGGAGCTTGTATACTGCTCACCAGAGCTTACAGTCTGTGAGGATGAAGGGGGGACACATGTAGTATAGGAGCTTGTATACTGCTCACCAGAGCTTACAGTCTGTGAGGATGAAGGGGGGACACATGTAGTATAGGAGCTTGTATGCTGCTCACCAGAGCTTACAGTCTGTGAGGATGAAGGGGGGACACATGTAGTATAGGAGCTTGTATACTGCTCACCAGAGCTTACAGTCTGTGAGGATGAAGGGGGGACACATGTAGTATAGGAGCTTGTATACTGCTCACCAGAGCTTACAGTCTGTGAGGATGAAGGGGGGACACATGTAGTATAGGAGCTTGTATGCTGCTCACCAGAGCTTACAGTCTGTGAGGATGAAGGGGGGACACATGTAGTATAGGAGCTTGTATGCTGCTCACCAGAGCTTACAGTCTGTGAGGATGAAGGGGGACACATGTAGTATAGGAGCTTGTATACTGCTCACCAGAGCTTCAGTCTGTGAGGATGAAGGGGGGACACATGTAGTATAGGAGCTTGTATACTGCTCACCAGAGCTTACAGTCTGTGAGGATGAAGGGGGGACACATGTAGTATAGGAGCTTGTATACTGCTCACCAGAGCTTACAGTCTGTGAGGATGAAGGGGGGACACATGTAGTATAGGAGCTTGTATACTGCTCACCAGAGCTTACAGTCTGTGAGGATGAAGGGGGGACACATGTAGTATAGGAGCTTGTATCTGCTCACCAGAGCTTACAGTCTGTGAGGATGAAGGGGGGACACATGTAGTATAGGAGCTTGTATACTGCTCACCAGAGCTTACAGTCTGTGAGGATGAAGGGGGGACACATGTAGTATAGGAGCTTGTATACTGCTCACCAGAGCTTACAGTCTGTGAGGATGAAGGGGGGACACATGTAGTATAGGAGCTTGTATACTGCTCACCAGAGCTTACAGTCTGTGAGGATGAAGGGGGGACACATGTAGTATAGGAGCTTGTATACTGCTCACCAGAGCTTACAGTCTGTGAGGATGAAGGGGGGACACATGTAGTATAGGAGCTTGTATACTGCTCACCAGAGCTTACAGTCTGTGAGGATGAAGGGGGGACACATGTAGTATAGGAGCTTGTATGCTGCTCACCAGAGCTTACAGTCTGTGAGGATGAAGGGGGGACACATGTAGTATAGGAGCTTGTATACTGCTCACCAGAGCTTAGTCTGTGAGGATGAAGGGGGGACACATGTAGTATAGGAGCTTGTATACTGCTCACCAGAGCTTACAGTCTGTGAGGATGAAGGGGGGACACATGTAGTATAGGAGCTTGTATACTGCTCACCAGAGCTTACAGTCTGTGAGGATGAAGGGGGGACACATGTAGTATAGGAGCTTGTATACTGCTCACCAGAGCTTACAGTCTGTGAGGATGAAGGGGGGACACATGTAGTATAGGAGCTTGTATACTGCTCACCAGAGCTTACAGTCTGTGAGGATGAAGGGGGGACACATGTAGTATAGGAGCTTGTATGCTGCTCACCAGAGCTTACAGTCTGTGAGGATGAAGGGGGGACACATGTAGTATAGGAGCTTGTATACTGCTCACCAGAGCTTACAGTCTGTGAGGATGAAGGGGGGACACATGTAGTATAGGAGCTTGTATACTGCTCACCAGAGCTTACAGTCTGTGAGGATGAAGGGGGGACA
The DNA here is from genome assembly GCF_040894005.1 of Engystomops pustulosus. Classification (NCBI taxonomy): domain Eukaryota; kingdom Metazoa; phylum Chordata; class Amphibia; order Anura; family Leptodactylidae; genus Engystomops; species Engystomops pustulosus. Next base: position 156,645 of record NW_027285117.1, read on the forward strand.
CATGTAGTATAGGAGCTTGTATGCTGCTCACCAGAGCTTACAGTCTGTGAGGATGAAGGGGGGACACATGTAGTATAGGAGCTTGTATACTGCTCACCAGAGCTTACAGTCTGTGAGGATGAAGGGGGGACACATGTAGTATAGGAGCTTGTATACTGCTCACCAGAGCTTACAGTCTGTGAGGATGAAGGGGGGACACATGTAGTATAGGAGCTTGTATACTGCTCACCAGAGCTTACAGTCTGTGAGGATGAAGGGGGGACACATGTAGTATAGGAGCTTGTATACTGCTCACCAGAGCTTACAGTCTGTGAGGATGAAGGGGGGACACATGTAGTATAGGAGCTTGTATACTGCTCACCAGAGCTTACAGTCTGTGAGGATGAAGGGGGGACACATGTAGTATAGGAGCTTGTATGCTGCTCACCAGAGCTTACAGTCTGTGAGGATGAAGGGGGGACACATGTAGTATAGGAGCTTGTATACTGCTCACCAGAGCTTACAGTCTGTGAGGATGAAGGGGGGACACATGTAGTATAGGAGCTTGTATACTGCTCACCAGAGCTTACAGTCTGTGAGGATGAAGGGGGGACACATGTAGTATAGGAGCTTGTATGCTGCTCACCAGAGCTTACAGTCTGTGAGGATGAAGGGGGGACACATGTAGTATAGGAGCTTGTATACTGCTCACCAGAGCTTACAGTCTGTGAGGATGAAGGGGGGACACATGTAGTATAGGAGCTTGTATACTGCTCACCAGAGCTTACAGTCTGTGAGGATGAAGGGGGGACACATGTAGTATAGGAGCTTGTATACTGCTCACCAGAGCTTACAGTCTGTGAGGATGAAGGGGGGACACATGTAGTATAGGAGCTTGTATACTGCTCACCAGAGCTTACAGTCTGTGAGGATGAAGGGGGGACACATGTAGTATAGGAGCTTGTATACTGCTCACCAGAGCTTACAGTCTGTGAGGATGAAGGGGGGACACATGTAGTATAGGAGCTTGTATACTGCTCACCAGAGCTTACAGTCTGTGAGGATGAAGGGGGGACACATGTAGTATAGGAGCTTGTATACTGCTCACCAGAGCTTACAGTCTGTGAGGATGAAGGGGGGACACATGTAGTATAGGAGCTTGTATACTGCTCACCAGAGCTTACAGTCTGTGAGGATGAAGGGGGGACACATGAAGTATAGGAGCTTGTATACTGCTCACCAGAGCTTACAGTCTGTGAGGATGAAGGGGGGCACATGTAGTATAGGAGCTTGTATACTGCTCACCAGAGCTTACAGTCTGTGAGGATGAAGGGGGGACACATGAAGTATAGGAGCTTGTATACTGCTCACCAGAGCTTTACAGTCTGTGAGGATGAAGGGGGGACACATGAAGTATAGGAGCTTGTATACTGCTCACCAGAGCTTACAGTCTGTGAGGATGAAGGGGGGACACATGTAGTATAGGAGCTTGTATACTGCTCACCAGAGCTTACAGTCTGTGAGGATGAAGGGGGGACACATGTAGTATAGGAGCTTGTATACTGCTCACCAGAGCTTACAGTCTGTGAGGATGAAGGGGGACACATGTAGTATAGGAGCTTGTATACTGCTCACCAGAGCTTACAGTCTGTGAGGATGAAGGGGGGACACATGTAGTATAGGAGCTTGTATACTGCTCACCAGAGCTTACAGTCTGTGAGGATGAAGGGGGGACACATGTAGTATAGGAGCTTGTATACTGCTCACCAGAGCTTACAGTCTGTGAGGATGAAGGGGGGACACATGTAGTATAGGAGCTTGTATACTGCTCACCAGAGCTTACAGTCTGTGAGGATGAAGGGGGACACATGTAGTATAGGAGCTTGTATACTGCTCACCAGAGCTTACAGTCTGTGAGGATGAAGGGGGGACACATGTAGTATAGGAGCTTGTATACTGGCTCACCAGAGCTTACAGTCTGTGAGGATGAAGGGGGACACATGTAGTATAGGAGCTTGTATACTGCTCACCAGAGCTTACAGTCTGTGAGGATGAAGGGGGGACACATGTAGTATAGGAGCTTGTATACTGCTCACCAGAGCTTACAGTCTGTGAGGATGAAGGGGGGACACATGTAGTATAGGAGCTTGTATACTGCTCACCAGAGCTTACAGTCTGTGAGGATGAAGGGGAGGACACATGAAGTATAGGAGCTTGTATACTGCTCACCAGAGCTTACAGTCTGTGAGGATGAAGGGGGACACATGTAGTATAGGAGCTTGTATACTGCTCACCAGAGCTTACAGTCTGTGAGGATGAAGGGGGGACACATGAAGTATAGGAGCTTGTATACTGCTCACCAGAGCTTACAGTCTGTGAGGATGAAGGGGGACACATGTAGTATAGGAGCTTGTATACTGCTCACCAGAGCTTACAGTCTGTGAGGATGAAGGGGGGACACATGAAGTATAGGAGCTTGTATACTGCTCACCAGAGCTTACAGTCTGTGAGGATGAAGGGGGGACACATGTAGTATAGGAGCTTGTATACTGCTCACCAGAGCTTACAGTCTGTGAGGATGAAGGGGGGACACATGTAGTATAGGAGCTTGTATACTGCTCACCAGAGCTTACAGTCTGTGAGGATGAAGGGGGGACACATGTAGTATAGGAGCTTGTATACTGCTCACCAGAGCTTACAGTCTGTGAGGATGAAGGGGGGACACATGTAGTATAGGAGCTTGTATACTGCTCACCAGAGCTTACAGTCTGTGAGGATGAAGGGGGGACACATGTAGTATAGGAGCTTGTATACTGCTCACCAGAGCTTACAGTCTGTGAGGATGAAGGGGGGACACATGTAGTATAGGAGCTTGTATACTGCTCACCAGAGCTTACAGTCTGTGAGGATGAAGGGGGACACATGTAGTATAGGAGCTTGTATACTGCTCACCAGAGCTTACAGTATCTACGTGAGTGAACTTCCCGATGAAGGGGGGACACATGTAGTATAGGAGCTTGTATACTGCTCACCAGAGCTTACAGGTCTGTGAGGATAGAAGGGGGACCTACATGAAGTATAGGAGCTTGTAATACTGCTCACCAGAGCTTAC